>NC_042974.1:27718786-28018786 GCF_901001165.1 Salmo trutta
GGTTTTTGCTCTGACATGAACTGTCAACTATGGGACCTTATATAGACAGGTGTGTGCCTTTCCAAATCATGTCCAATCAACTGAATTTACTACAGGTGGACTCCAATCAAGTTGTAGAAACATCTCAAGGATGATCAATGGAAACAGGATGCACCTGAGCTCAATTTCGAGTCTCATAGCAAAGGGTCTGATTACTTATGTAAATAAGGTATTTCTGTTTTTTGTTTTAATAAATTTGCAAAAATGTCTAAAAACCAAGCCATGAGGTCGGAAGGAATTGTCCGTAGAGATCTGAGACAGGATTGTGTAGGGGGACAGATCTGTTGAAGGGTACCAAAACATTTCTGTAGCATTGAAGGTCCCCAAGAACACAGTGACCTCCATCATTCTTAAATGGAAGAAGTTTAGAATCACCAAGACTTCCTACAGCTGGCCGTCTGGCCAAACTGAGCAATCGGGGGAGCAGGACCTTGGTCAAGGAGGTAACCAAGAACCCGATGGTCACTCTGACAGAATTCCAGAGTTCCTCTGTGGAGATGGGAGAACCTTCCAGAAGGACAACCATCTCTGCAGCATTCCACCAATTAGGCCTTTATGGTAGATTGGCCAGATGCAAGCCACTCCTCAATAAAAGGTTGATGACAGCCTGCTTGGAGTTTACCAAAAGGCACCTAAAGGACACTCAGACCATGTTTTTCAGCGGCAGGGAGTGGGAGACAAGTTAGGATCGAGAGAAAGATGAACAGAGCATAGTACAGAGAGATCCTTGATGAAAACCTGCTCCAGAGCACTCGGAACCTCAGACTGGGGGCGAAGGTTCACCTTCCAACAGGACAACGATCCTAAGCACACAGCCAAGACGACACTGGAGTGGCTTCGGGACAAGTCTCTGAATGTCCTTGAGTGGCCCAGCCAGAGCCCGGACTTGAACCTGATCGAACATCTCCGGAGAGACCTGAAAATAGCTGTGCAGCGACGCTCCCCATCCAACCTGACAGAGCTTGAGAGGATCTGCAGAGAAGAATGGGAGAAACTCACAAATACTGGTGTGCCAAGCTTATAGCATCATACCCAAGACGACTCAAGGCTGTAATTGCTGCTAAAGGTGCTTCAACAAAGTACTAAGTAAAGTGTCTGAATACTTAGGTAAATGTGATATTTCAGTTTTTTTTCTTTTATTTCCATTTTAGAATAAGGCTGTAACGTAACAAAATGTGAAAAAAGTCAAGGTGTCTGAATACTTTCCCAATGCACTGTATATATTTAAAATAACATTTATAAAAAAGTATATAAGGGGGATTGGAAATTATACAGACAATTACATTGATAGAAGTACTGTATATGCAATATTAATGCTGTTCCACCCCTACATTTTTTTTATAAATAAAGGATTTCCCTTCCCTAGCCCGAACCATGAAAGACAGCCCCAGACAATTATTCCTCCTTTACCAAACTTTACAGTTGCCGCTATGCATTTTGGCAGGTAGCGTTCTCGCGGCATCCTCCAGATTCATTTCCTCCTATTAATTGAGTAATTGTGTCTGTCTATCTTTCCCACCTTGTCTCTCTCTCTCTCTCTCAGACAAACAAGGCAGTGTCTAAGGGGGACTTCCACTTGGCCAGCTCCAGCTCCAGACGTGCCCTCTTCCTGGCTGTGCTGTCAATCACCATCGGGACAGGCATATATGTGGGCCTGGCTGTAGCGCTCATCGCATACCTCTCCAAGAACCACCACTTGTAGCCTTGCCCTGGCCCCAGCCCCTACACTACAGGACTGACTGCGCTGGGGGAGTGGTTCACTTGGGGGCAATTTAACAATGGAATTTAGGCCTGCAGACTGTGGGACTATCATGATGGATAGAACCTGGCCATATGGTTGACTCAATTCATGGGTTGTAACATAAGAGGGTTATGATATGGAAAATAGTCTTGTAACGGTCAAGTCATTCTCTCATTTTGACAAAGAAAAACTGGGAACTCTCTTAAGTCGTTCCATACGCAACTGAATATTTTGTTCTTCAGATGTCTAAAATTGGTGTGAGTTTTACCAGGGCAAGACACATCCTTTGAGAGGTCAGACCAACATGCACTAAATATTACCTGTACCAAGGGCATACTGTTCGTTTACAGGGCATGCTCTCTGCTCGGTTAAAAGTGAGTTGTGGAGTGGGCTGCTTTATGTCCAGCTACATTTACCACACTATCAGTCACATTTGGCAGCTCCTGTCGAGTATAAAGAGGGTGGATAAAAGTGCTTTTAAAGCTGTCACTCATCCATACATTCAACCTGTATACATGTATTCTACATCACATTGAATTGATCTGTGGAAGTCGCATAGTAGACACTGCAGCTCACTTATAAAGTAAGGTGATGGTCTATATACATTAAAGTGCAACTGCACTCTAATACAGTATCTTGGTGGTCCTGTTATCTCAAGGGAGAACTGATGTGTCCTCATGGCACAATATTTTTTAACACACACCTGAAATGTGGAGCTTTGTTGTAACCCTACGACAACATGCTTTTGTGTTTCGTCAGGGAGATCAAGTGCACAGGCTTGCAGCTCTCCGACAGAACCTGCTTACACAGAGATACCTCCATGTTGATGGGCACAAATCACTAAGGAAGAGAAAGCAGACGAGTCTTTGGAGGCAGAAGCCATGCTGTAAATACCTCTACATGCCTAACTGCAATATTTTTTTTTGCAATACTATTTATTTTCCTGTTGTATACTGCTACTATGTATGGGCGGCACGTAGCCTAGCGGTTAAGAGCGTTGGTTGCGGTAACCAAAAGGTCGCTGGTTCGAATCCCCGAGACGACTAGGTGGAAAATCTGTCTGTGTGCCCTTGAGCAAGGCACTTCACCCTAATTGCTCCAGGATTGCCATCAATAATGGCTGATCTCTGGCTGTGACCCCACTCTCCGAGGGTGTCTCAGGGGGAGTGAGTTATGCAAAAAACGACTTTCCAATTCACACATATATGAATAATACACACTTGTACATGTGTGAAATAGGACAAATGTAATTATTATTATTATGTAAAAACTGTCAATTTTTTGGGAAACTCATTGGACTCAGTGTTTGACATAAAAGTGCTTGCAAATTAAATGTAGTATTTCCATTTAAAAAATGGCTGATTTCACAGTCTGACTTGGGTTAGTTCAGCTGCAACTTTCTTAAAATTATAGTTTTTTTTTCTTCATGCACACAGTATTACCACATTAAGTAATATGGTCTTGCAGGTTAGGCTATTTTGTTGCGTATACTGTACAGTATAAAATAAGTTTTTTTTAAATACTATGTGCAATGTAAAGGCTTCTAACAAACAAATATTACTTGAAAACACCAGAAGATTATTGAGTGTTAATTGAGGTCAATATAGACCTACATTTATGGACCCTGCTCAAGCATCAGGTTTCCCCCACTCACTCCCCTAACTCCCTATCCTCTCCTCCACTGCGCACACACTATTGCAACTCTATTACACCCAGCCTTGCCCCAGGAATGACTAATCACCTGCACGCACTGTGCATATTTCATGGCAGCAGAAACGTCTCACTGCCTGTCAGAAATATTAGCTTGCCAGGCGCCCAGATGATTTATACATTTTACATGACATTGCGGGCGCCTTAATTGCTCCAACCCCTCTTCTTCTTTCCCTCCTATATGATCTGAGAGTGTGGGATTGGGTGATTGGAGGATTGGTGAGTGGGACCCTGTGGACACGATCAGAGGGAGGCCGGGTTTCTCTCTAATTCATGAAACCGTAATTCAGCTCAGAGCGGATGTTCCGCTGGCGGTAATTAACGCGTCTCGCTGTGCTTGCCAAGACTTCAATGTCGGGGGAGGGGGAGGGGAGGGGGGGGCTATAGTTGTATAATTTCTATATGTGACATGAGAGAGACTCAGTGATAAAGGCCTATTGTACTCAAAACAAATTGTATTCGACACATGCTTCCTAAACAACAGATTGTAGACTAACAGTGAAATGCTTACTTACATGGCCCGTCCCAACAACGCAGAGAGAAAGACAATAGAGAAGTAAAATACGTAACCATAAAAATAATACCAATAGGCTATCAGACTCTGGTTGAGTCACAGGGGCTGGAAACCCAGCAGAGGCAATAACAACAGCCATTATGTAAATGCAAGGAGGATTGATGGTAAAGAAGACACCTAACGTTTATGGCTATAGACTGGAATGGTTAAGATGCCCTTTTTCAGAAGGCACGGGGGAAATTGGATTGCAACAATAACCATGGAAATCAATAGCCTATTCCAATATTGGTATTGTCTAGACCTTCAACATGTGTTACAATACGATAAAGAAGCAGATGAGACACTTGCATTTGGCCATCAAAGTATTGGACTCAACCATACACTGATCTTTAACATGTATTGACAGCACTGGAACAATGAATTAGACCTCTCATTGTTAAACAGAGGGCCCCTTATCACCAGAAACCTCTAACAAGCAACTCCCAGGCAAAGAGCTGCCAATAGGGATAAAGCCTGCTGCTAACATCTGTGTGCTAAGAGCAGGCCAGTGAGCCCACAGCCCTATCTAATAAGGGGTGAAATGGTGGAGGGTTGGAGAGCGGGGGACTGAGGGAGTGGGGGAAGATGGGTAATTAGTTTAATGCACAGTGGCTTCAACAATTTTTTTGGTTAACTAGCAGGACATCTGATTTGAAAAGCAGGGATGATAGTGCAGTCTATTCATATCTGCGTTGTCGTATCCTCTAAAACATGTGAAGGGCATTGATTATGGTTGTGTACTGTAAGACTGCACTTTGAGGCAGAGTTGGCAGGGTAAGATCTAAAAGGAGATCTGTTTTAATTCAAATGTCGATTAGCACAACACCCCCATTTGACACTTAACTCTCAATGTCAGTCATTGAGTCAAATAGTGTGTTCGGCAACCAGGGATTTGATAGGTTAGACAAAAGATGTACTGTAGCACTAGCTACAATACATATCATTGCTGGTCTCAACCAGCAACAAAAAGTGAATGAAATGAGAAGGTGCTACCATTCATCACATGGTGTGGTTCTTGTGGCGAGGAGCAATCTAGTCGATGAATCACAGCAGCTGTTTTCCTCCCAAAGCCCATTAATTGTAAATGAACAGTGATTGAGTTTTCTTCCATAGAAACACTTGGCCTGGCTGGGCTCTGTTGAGGAGGAGACACAGAGGGACAGACAGGTTTACATTAGCTTTTGCAGCAGTTTGACATTTGTGATTCGTTTTAGGAAACTAGGTGTATGTCGCGCGTCACTACTTCACAGGAGAGCCATTTGAACATAAACTTTAAAAAAAAATCTAAATTCATTTTTGGGCAGAAATGCCTTCTGGAACATGTGAACTTTCACGTGCCTTAATAACAAATTTGTATGCCATCTGTAAATACAAATAGTTGGTTTAGCCACCGAAAAAGACAGGAACCTTTCCGCTAGCCATGATTGGCTGAGATAAAGGCTGAACATGCAGAGAGATGAGTTTGTAGCACGCTTCTGTCTATAACATGAGCTGGTCAGTATGTGTATGTAATTTCCTTTCTAACGCTGCTTTTTTGAAAGATATCACATAGTAGAACTACAAAAGTGTTGCTCTCTACTTTCTGGAAGACCAGGTTTTGAAATCAGTGGAATGCTTGGTGGAATTAAGAGTATGATAGCTAAGGAGATGGAGAAAATTATGGCGTTTAATTGCAAATATGCAGAGGGAGTCAAAAAGAGAACACAGAAGGCTGTTGTAAAAAAAAACCACTTGTCTCCGGATTACATCTTCAAACTAAGGGCAACCATGGCATCCGTGACAGAGAGGGAGAAGCGTCCATCCATGTATACGGGTAAGATAGTCTAGCTAGCTACATTTTCAGATATTATACGTTCCTAATTTTGTCAAAGTCATTTTCATTTAAAGTTAAAACATACTGTTAGCTAGCTAGCTAATGTTAGCTCGCTGGCTTGCTAGCTAACGTTATATTACGTGTATGATCTGTGTAGTAATATTATTTGTTTCTCAGAGCCATTTACATTGCTAGTTGTAGCCTAATGTTAGCTAGGTAGCTAGCATTGAACCTGGTTGGTTATCTACCTGCAGATTCATGCAGGGTAGTAATGTTATGAGTTGGGATTATGGTTCATTGTTTAGCTAGCTAGCTACATGTCTAAACAAAAGACTCCACTATGCAAGTAACCATTTCACTACACCGTCTGTATCCTGTGCATGTGACAAATAAAGTTTATCAAATGAAATCATAGTATGTGTTTACTAGAGACCGTAATGTGAAGAACATGACCTGCACCAAAGTCAAATTAGGATATAACGTTAGGCCAATGAGACCAAGTGAAAAAATTATCCGGTAGAATGCCCTGCTTTTATTTCGTCACACTCACAACTGTAAGCAATTTTCTGTAATTGGCTCGACATTAACTTGTAAATACTGATTTTGTTGTGAGTTAATTTTCCTGTAATAATGAAAACAAATGAGCTAAAGTGAAGACGTTGTCAGCTATGTGATCATTATTTGAACTGGCTAGCCAGCTAACTTAACATTAGCTAGTTAGTTAACAAGCTAGAAACGAACCAAAACATTGTTTAGAAAGTTGCTTTTAGTAGCCTGGTTTGCTAGATTGACATATACTAATGACATTTTTTAACAGGTGGCTTTATTGGTGTTAAAATACACTAGTTATGATATTTTGAAACACCAGGCTGCTGCTGGCTGCTGCAGCCTGTAGTTTTTGTGTTTATACTTTTTCATAGTGACAAGTTTGATGTCGGATGACAATAGAATGTTCATGATGTCACTGCAACAACTGTCCATAGATGTAGTATAAACCAACCTTTAGTCTTGAAATCTTTGGTTGGTTAGTACAGTACATGGCCTCACATGTGAATCCTTAAAAAGATGGGTGGGGCTAAGGCTTAAGAGGGTGTGAACGATGCTGAAGGGGTGTAGACAAAGAAGCGCTCTCCAGTAGGTGTACCAAAACATCCAAGGGCCATTTTCTCAAAAGTGAGGATACACATTTATCAACTTTCAAACCAGAATTACTTTCCCATTGTTCCTCAACTGTAGTGTATGATATACCATTTTCTAGCTCTGAGTCTTTACTTTTATCCAATGTAAAAAAATATATAATTTCAAATTTTGCTACATAAGATCGAGCGGGTCGGTCACATTTAAACCTGTTTATGTTCAATAAGGAAAGGACGAGCAAGGGGATTATTTTTTTAATTAATTATACATTATTATATTTTGTAATGGAAAATGTATGCAAACGAGAACCAATGCTGTGGGTAACTGGAAATGTATAGTGTTTATCCTTATACACTGCCCTTAATAATGTACATTACATTACGGTAGGTCTGAGATCTTTTCTATTGATGTAACTCTGTGGTTTGGGCTGCCGTTTAATTAAGAAGAAACGTCAACCTAGATCTGTAGTGTGTGCATCCTCTCCCTTGAGATAAAGGGTTAATTATGATGAAATAGACATCTTGTCCCTAAGATCCATTTTAGAGTCACATCACAGAATATCTGCCACATGAATAAGGTATGAATAATGGGCACGAATGTATACAGGCGCAGGCACACCCACATATATTGTGCATAACTACCTGCATAGGACAACACATAGATAATGTATTTATTTGTGCAATTATTTATATGATACTGAGCCAGGTGTGCATCTCAACCCTCCACTCAGATGTTTCACCCAAAATTCAATATAATCATCATATGGGTCAATTAAAGATCGCTGAGATTAAACTATTCATAATACAGCATAAGTAGCAATGAAAAAGGTCCTGGCCTTACCCTTTTCAATTAATTCTAAAGGGTTCGCTCTTGGGTTTCCATGACAGCTGCAAATGTTAATGAATGTGCAAGTGGTGCATCAATGTACAAGAGCCCACTGCTGTGGCACGGAACACTGATGACTCAACCCACTTGCTCTCATCTTTGAATGATTTGTTCATCCAGTCTTCTCCGAGGCCAACAACTCTCTCGATGGGCCAGTAGTTGTGAGAAGTGGTTGGGGAGCAAGGCAGGTCAACAGGAGGTTGTTGTGTACTCTGATACAGAATCGGACACTTGTGTTCCAACTGGGTCATCATGGCTAGTGTCATATTATCTCATGAACAATACGGGCACTGTGGCTAATCAGATGTTAGCCGGTAATGAACAATCAGAGTTGGGTCACCTCACATACACAGAGCGTTACTTTCTCTCCTCCACTGTTGTGTTCCCGGCTTATGCCGTAGAGAGTTCCTGTGAGATCACACAGACGCCAAGCTCTTCTGGGCGGTTCCGTCATACTGTACACCAAGAGAAAGGAAGAAGGCAATCACGGCCTGGCCTCACTGAGGATCAGAGCAGCAGACCCAAATGCTTTTGATCAAGCCCTGCCTTTAGACCCCTTCCTAGTCAGGCATGTCTGCACAGCGGAGACCAAGCCCTGCCTTTAGGGAGGTGTCTAGTCAGGCATGTCTGCACAGTGGAGACCAAGCTTGAGACACTCAGCATACCACACCATCGTTGTAGCTACGTACTGTATTCTGCAATTCTAGCTTGACCCTTTAGTGAGAGTCTGAACAATGCCTGAATGAAAAATCTTTGGTGGAAATGCAGTAACTTGTGTGTAAAGATGCAATAATTTCACTTGGATGTTTGGATTATATTATAATGTACTGTATTTGATTATTAAATGAATCAGCAATATGAATGCAATCGACCACAGGTTAGACGGAAACTTCAGACACAATAATGAGGATTTCTGATCAGTGATGCAGACAATGTCACCTGGTTAAGAGGGAGACAACAGTAGCGCTCTGCTAATAACCACTGTCATTGGTCATTGGAGTCTGAGGAGAGACCAGGCAGGAGAAACCACAAACCAAATGGACTTCAGAAAACAAAACAGAAGAAGAAAGAGGTGGGAGGAGGAAGGCTCATTAAAGTACAGAGTACTGTATAATAAATCAACCTTTAAAAAAGAAATGTAATGTAGTCAAATGGAAATCACCCAGCAATAGAGTTTTAATTGCTATGCAAATGCTGTCTATGCCTCCTGAGGCTCGATATGTGGGCCCTGCTTCTCACTGCTCCAATCACACCACAGCAGAGCAGACACTAGCTCTCTGAAACTCTAGGCAGAATTCTGCTTTTTCCCTAGAGTTCAGAGTGGTTAGCTTCAACCACGCTTGGCTCCATGTGAACTACAATCCTGACACTGTGTTTTAACGTTTAGTAACGTCAATAATCATCGCTTAAGATACGTTTTTCAAAACATATGGCTTTCATATCAGCAAAAAATGATCTTTCAAATACGAAATATACACTTACTGTCGGAGATTTGTATCCATATGCTGTGTGTGCCTCCAGTTGACGAACTACACTTCCTCCCCAGTTATGCTGACACATAGGTGTACTGAGCTTGCTAGATAGCTAAATAGCACAGGTGGTCGCCTCTGTTTTTTGTCTGTCTTCCGTAAACAAGCACTGTAACATGGAGATATGGCAGTGTGGGAACACTGCCATATCGGTGTGTAGTAATTGAACCTTTTGTTTTTTGAAAATGTATTCTCGCTGATATGACAGATACGTTCCTTATGTGTCCAAAACGGTACCGCAAGCGATGAAGACGATCCCTTTATCAATAGGTTCTAAAGTTAGTTAGCATCTATGAATGGGCTAAGCAGACACCCTTCATTAAACAACTGTGTTGCTATTACTGGCGTCCGACACATTGACGTCATCATTTTCACTGGTCCCGTCATTTGGGATGACATGTTAAACCGAGGTCCTCCTGACGATAGATCCCAAACACTTGGGATCTATTGCACTTATTGCAAGTGTCCTGGCTACATTCCCAATCTAGCCCTCATATCACCTGATTAATTGGCATGCATCGCTCCTCACCTCTCCGCTGTGAAGGCTGATGTGTGATGATGAGCTCTGGGACAGAAATGCCTGCACAGGCATCACTCAGGTGGGTGCTACACATTGATAGTGGATGAGGTGACTTTTCCCATACAATGTGAAGCATTTTGAGCTGCTGGTGGAAAAGCTATGTAAAGCTATATAAATTGCAAATGTATTACTCTATGCCAACAACACTGTCAGCTATCCCACAGGAGACGCTATACAATACAGAGACAGGGTTCCTCTATAAGAGCATTTAATGAAAGTGCCCTCTAAAAAGCCAGATAAATTCATTGAGCAGTGGTAATGCAGTTAGCATATCTATTCGTTTTTGAGGAAGTAGTTTTTGTGCATGTAATGGCAGCCATCCATCAAGTAAGCAAGAGGAAGCAGTCAAGACCAGGAAGGGATGTTCTGTATCAGTGAAGTCAGGTGACAGCAAATCCATATCCCAGATTACAGCTGCCCCACTTAAGAGAAGAGGAAGAAGTGGAAAATACAGAAAAGTTTTGGAAAATGAAGTGCAATCACACAATTAAATCCAATTTCAATCCCAAGCATTCTTAATTCAACTCTCAGTAATACTTCTAAAATCTCAAGCTTCTAACAAATGTGTTTGCTAAACATAGTTTTGCAATTTAGGAAAGTACACAAGTATGTATGCGAAAGGCAGAGCCAATGGTTACAGAGCTTAGAGTGCTTCTTATGGTGGTGATGCAACCCACACAGTGGCTTATGCACTTTCCTGTATGCATGGGGTGACATGCATGCATTACTCAAAGCTATCGTAAATAACAATGTAGTCAATGTCTAAAATTACATCCACAGCATTCGAATAATATGTGAAGCAGTAGCCTATGTGTTCACATTACGCTGAAGCTACTGAACAATTAAAGCATGACCCGTGTACCCTGACCATCAGGATATGGAGTGGATATATTTTCAGGATATCTTCCCTTTCATTGCAGCAGGGTACAAAGTCCAAACTGATGCCCATTAGGTCCAAATCATTGATGTTAGAGTCATGTCAGGATTAGTTTGATGACTCAAACTGAATTCTTCCGCTGCTCTATGTTCGCTACATACTTCAGGCTGAGACTGCCATTGTTGAAGTAATTTGTGGTGGCGTCAAAATTATGTCACCACAATTCAAAGTCATCAGCGATTGGATCATTTCTAACCAATCAGAGTATCAAAGCCAATAAAACATTTTCAAAAATGCTGCTTTACCTACGTGTTCTGGCCATGGCCGTGAGAAGATGTTTTGGGGTGTAACTTGTCTGTGTTCTCTAACAGGGGATGCAGGGGTTGGAACCTAAATTATTTTCCAATTGTTTTGTTTTGAACAGAACCATAATTATTTTTTCGTTCCATTCCACTGTTCCAACCAGCAAAATTAAGTTCTGAATCAGTTCGAACATAAACATAAACGCAACATGTAAAGTGTTGGTCCCATGTTTCATGAGCTGAAATCAAAGATCCCTGAAATGTTCCATACGCCCAAAAAGCTTATTTTTCTCAAATTTTGTTCACAAATTAGTTTACATCCCTGTTAGTGAGCATTTATCCATTGCCAAGAGAATCCATCCACCTGACAGGTGTCACATATTAAGAAGCTGATTAAACAGCATGATCATTACACAGGTGCGTGTTGTGCTTGGGACACTAAAGGCCACTTTAAAATGAGCAGTTTTGTCACACAACACAATGCCAGAGATGTCTCAAGTTTTGAGGAAGTGTGCAATTGGCATGCTGACTGCAGGAATGTCTACCAGAGCTGTTGCCAGATCATTTTATGTTAATTTCTCTACCATAAGCCGCCTCCAACATCGTTTAGAGAATTTGGCAGTACGTCCAACCAGCCTCACAACCGCTGACTGTGTGTATGGCATTGTGTGGGTGAGAGGTTTGGTGATGTCAATGTTGTGAACAAAGTGCCCCATGGTGGCGGTGGGGTTATGGTATGGGCAGCCATAAACTATGGACAACAAACACAATTGCATTTTATTGATGGCACTATGAATGCACCGAGATACCGTGACCAAATCCTGAGCCCATTAGTGCTCCAGAGTGGTGCAGCGGTCTAAGGCACTGCATCTCAGTGCTAGAGGTGTCACTACAGACCCTGGTTCGATCCCGGGCTGTATCAAAAATGTGTTCTTAACTGACTTGCCAAGTTAAGTAATGGTTAAATTGTCGTGCCATTCATCCCCCGCCATCAGCTCATATTTCAACATAATAGTGCATAGCCTCATGCCGCAAGGATCTGTAAAGAATTCCTGGAAACTGAAAATGTCCCAGTTCTTCCAATGCCTGTATACTCACCAGACGTTGAGCATGTTTGGGATGCTCTGGATCATACTGTACGACAGCGTGTTCCAGTTCCTGCCAATATCCAGCAACTTTGCACAGCCATTGAAGAGGAGTGGAACCACATTCTACAGGCCACAATGAATCTATGCGAAGGAGATGTGTCGCTATGCATGGGGTAAATGGTAGTCACACCAGATAATGACTGGTTTTCTGATCCATGCCTCCTACCTTTTTTTAAGGTATCTGTGACCAACAGATGCATATCTGTAATCCCAGTCATGTGAAATCCATAGATTGGGCCTAATGAATTTATTTCAATTGACTGACTTCCTTATATGAACTGTAACTCAGTAAAATATTTGTAATTGTTGCATGTTGCATTTATATTTTTGTTTAGTATAGATTTTTTTACATTTAGCTCAACATTAAATTACTTCACAGTGCGGATAGAGCAACACGCCTTGGAGCAGGCAAGATATAGCTAGTTGTTTACATGGGAAAAAAATGCCCAGAATGTAAAAGAGCGTTATTTACCAGTTCCCAAACTTTTAAAATAACAGTTATTTTCTGGAACAGTATAGATCACTTTCGTTCCCGGTTCTGATTCTGTTCCTCGAAACATGTCATTCTTTTTCAGTTCTGTTCCCTAAACCGGTTGCAGTGATCCATGCCTGGCAGTCATCTGTCACCAGCCTCAGTCTACTGGAAGGGCAATGCAGGCATTCCATTCTCAATCAGTCTGCCCTAATGCCTCTATATACCTTACCTGTTTTCACTTGATAGACTGTATGTATGACTGAGTCCACTTCGGTTAAGACCGCTCTTGCTTTTCATCCTTCCCTCTTTGCATACATTACATATTGTATAGATTTATATTGCACTAAATCTGATTTAAATGAGTATGCAGTTAACAATCACACAGCACTGCTATCATTGGTGATGTGGTGATGAACAGGTTTGAGTTTAGAGGACCTAGACTGGGGAATAAAAATGCATCCACTTTGGGAGCTGTTGCTAGGTTACATTCAGTTTAACAGAATAATGACATGGCCTGGTTTAAACTGTTGAGAAACATGCCTCTGCTATTTCTATTTTTAAAAGTTGTGAAGATGTGGCAAAAACTCATTATATAAAATACATATCCACTAAAGACTGCAAGAAATACAGGAATTTGTATGTTTTCCTCGCCTCCTCCAAGCTGTCGTGTTGCAAGGCAAAGCAAAGACAGGACAAAGAGTGACAGATGCTATCTGTTTTAATGGGTATATACATAACATTAGTTAGGCTAAAGCCTTGTTTTGATATGTGCCTGCATGAGTTTCTACCATCGAGCATGTCAAATGACTGGAAGTGAGTGAATAAACGTTACTTAGAGAGCATCCCCTTATCTCTGAACATCACATTATACCTGTGGACAGATGTCCTTGTAAAAGCAGGATGGGAGCGAGAGGCAATTCATAACTAAATGCATTACACGCCTCCAGACTGGATGACTAGCTGTATTGTGTAATGCTCATATCTATCTGGAAAACCACAAACACCCTTTATTGCTTTTAAAATAGTCATCCAGATAGTTGCCATTTAGCACTGTATGATGACCCGTTTGTGGGTCATCATAAAACACACTTTGAAAGTAAAAATTGCACCACTGAAGGGTTGAAAAAGCCCTTGCAGTTAGGTTATATAAATCAACACATGTAAAGTAAATGGAGACGTTCACACCAAGGATAGACAATAGAGTACACAAACCAAATAAACCTACGTACAGTTACATCCCATCCACTTGATATGCTCAAGAGAAGGGTCATTCCACGAAATGAGTGCCTTTTGCATCCCTTTAATATTTTACATAGAAATTGTGCACAAATATTGAATTTTAACCCTTGGATAAAACCACCTAAATTATATTTTTTCAACTTGAAATTTGATGGCTTTTCCTAGAGTGACCCCAACATTAGAAAAAGTGAAACATCGCCTTTGTTCATATTTCCATGAAATCTGTACACCACCAGGGTACAAACATTGTCTTAGGGTCATTTTTGACCCAGCAGTTATAAAATCATTTACACACGACAAAGACACACACACACACACAATGAGAAATTGAGATTATGTGCGCTACTGATTGAACTTGTGAATGTGCAGCATCTCCCCTCCACAACCCCACACATGACTCAAGTTCACAGACAAAATAAAAACTATCTCAGACAAAATAAACATTTCTTGAAAGCGTTGTTTACTAATGGGAAATGCAGTCAGAGGCTATAAAGGTGCTGCAGATGACAGTCCCCCCAGTTCTAGCTTTGCTGAAGCCATGAGTGCACGTTTCAGTGCCCAACAGGTCGTAGATCTGACTTTTTCAGATGTCCAGGAGGAACAAGAGAACAATGATTTAGAAGAGGAGGAGGTATCTGAAGAAGAAGATGGGGAAGAATACAACCCAGAGCACGATGCATCATCTTCAGATGAAGAAGAAATCCCCTAAGCTGAAAGAGAGACATTTTTGTCAAAGAACAGCAAACTAACATGGTCCTTGTGACCATATAACAACCAGGGCAGGATGGCAGCATAAAATGTCATAAGCATGACCCCAGGGCCCACAAGACATGCAGTTACCCATGCCCAGGACACCGCCTCAACATTCTACATGTTCATCACACCAGCCATCAAAAAAATCATCCTGGAGATGCCAAATTTGGAGGGTTTCCGTAAATATGGAGACAACTGGAAAAGGATGGATGAGATTGACCTGCGTGTCTACATAGGGCTGCTAATCTTAGCGGGTGTGTATAGGTCCCGAGGCGAGGCTACATGTAGTCTCTGGGATGCAGAGAGTGGAAGGGCGATTTTCAGTGCCACGATGCCACTGAAAGTCTTTCACGCTTTCTCAAGAATGTTACGATTTGATAACCGTGAGTCAAGACGTGTGAGAGACAAACTGGCGGCCATAAGAGGTCTGGGAGAAGTGGGTGGAGCGTCTGCCATACCTCTACAACCCTGGGCCTGAAGTAACAGTGGAAGAGCAACTGGTTTCATTCAGAGGTACATTTTTATTTTCATATCTGTAATGTAAGTGATTTTCACTGTTAATTTTATTAGGTATTGCTGTAATATCATTGATTTATGTGATTGTTTTCTGTGGCGCTGATACTAATTACTGATAGTAATCTCTTTTGTCAAAAGGTTGCTGTCCTTTCCGACAGTATATGCCCAGCAAGCCAACAAAGTATGGCATCAAGATATGGGTGGCCTGTGACGTACAATCCAGCTTCACCTGGAGATGCAAGTCTACACAGCGAAGCTGACCAGTGGAGGCCCGGAGAAGAACCAGGGGATGTGGGTTGTGCTTGATGTGACAGATGGACTGAGGGGGCACAATGTCACGTGTGACAATTTCTTCACCTCTTATAAACTCAGCCAGCAGCTCCTGAAGAGGAAGACACAGTTAGAAAGAAGAAGTCTGAGCTCTCCCTTGCACTCATCGCAACAAGGGGGAGAGAGGCCTTCTCATCAAAGTTTGCCTTCACCCCCACCACCACTCTAGTTTCTTACCTCCCAAAGAGGAACAAGAATGTGGTCCTCCTGAGCACACCGCACAAATCGGCTGAGATCAGTGATCGTGAGGACAGGAAGCCAGCCATCATCCTGGACTGCAACCACAACAAAGGAGGCGTGGACAACC
Organism: Salmo trutta; assembly: GCF_901001165.1. Lineage (NCBI taxonomy): Eukaryota > Metazoa > Chordata > Actinopteri > Salmoniformes > Salmonidae > Salmo > Salmo trutta. The sequence continues at coordinate 27,734,721 of NC_042974.1, forward strand.
TGGACAAGGTGATTGGAACTTACAACTGCAAGAGGATGACTGCCCACTGGCCCCTAGTCATCTTCCATAACATCATTGATGTGTCCTCATACAATGCCTTTGTGATCTGGATGCCTGGATGCCTGATAAGCAGAACAAGAGGAGGGTGTTCCTGGAGCAGCTGGGAAAGGCACTTGTAACCCCACACATTAAAAGAAGTGAGCGCGTCCCCCGCATATTAGCCTCTGCAGTGCTTGTGAAAGCTGTTCAGGGGGCTGAATCTTGTCCTCATCCACCTGAGGCTGCAGCTGGGGCAGGCAAGAGGAGGAGATGCCAATTCTGCCCCCCAAAGAAGGACTGTTACACAAATACTATGTGCTGCACATGTGACAAATGCATCTGCAAAGTCCATGCACACACACGTGCATACTGTCCTACATGTGCTAATTAGAGTTGATTGATTTATGTTCTTCACGTTTTTGTTTTGTATCTATTATCTTATTTTATTCTTATTTATTGTTGTTGTTTATACACCTTACTGTGTGGGGGTAATGGTTCAAAAAATGGGAGAAGACTAGTATTTTGTAGTTGAGGGTCTAAGCTAACATTAAATTGTTTTAAGATGGTAAAGGATCCATACCATGGATCCTTTAGCTATTTAATTTTTAATTTTAGGACCCTTTTAGGTATAAAAAAATATTTACAAATAATTTGATAAAATCTTGAATTTGGCCTTTACTACTATAGCCCATACAAACGCATTGAATAGCACATTCATAAACGGCAAAAAAGACAGTCAACAAATTGATCATAAGGAATAAGGTTTTGAAGTGTCAGTCCTATATTCTAGGAGAAAGCTCAGGAAATATTGCAGTTTTTTGGACACATATTTAACCCCTTATTTTGTTGGCACAAAACTACTTCCATTTGTTTGTATGGGTTACCTTCAGGTGAGTCCCATGACACTTGTGGGGGAAACTACCAATGTTTTTGTGAGAAGACTGATTTTTGGGATGTCTCATGGTCTGACAAACAACATTGTAGCTAGGCCACCTTCCTCCGCAGATGCGGAAGGCCGACATATGCATATGCAGTCGATTGAGACGCAGTCCATGCAAAATACCTGATATCTCTAGTTTAAACTGACGGTTGCGTCAATAGACTCTTAACTCTCGTTTTAATATGTTTTTTAACGGGTCCTTTTCCCCAACAAAAATTCAAAAGAAACATTGAACGTATAATAGTCAAATCATAGTGTGGCCATTTTGTGGTGGAAAACTGAGCGGGTCGAGCATAACACATCAACTCTGTTACACATAGATAGACAGGCTAGAAAAGTTTTCACAATTTAATTTTTTGGTGTGAAACTTGCATTCAATTGCCCCTCCCTGTTGCACACAACAAGCTTCCATTCCCCCTGTCACATGGGGATTTATGGCTGATTTAAGATGAAATCCTCAACACTGCTATGGTCCACCCTGTTACTTCATTTGGCACTTAATAGGCACTTACTATAGTAAATTTTTTAGTTGTGCTCTTTATGACAGAATGCTAAAATAGATGACATATAACTTTTTCCCCACCTCGTTACACTAATCAAAATGCCCTTTCAGTGCTTATGGCCACAAGGTGAACAAATGTTAGATGTTGACACAAAAAAGGTCAGGTCTCAAGACATGGAAAGCAATTGAGAATAAAATAATAATCTGTCTATTGTCACAACTGGTGGCACAGACCATAATTTCAGGAATAAATTCATGGTATTTGATATTATGTTTATGTGAGGGAGAAAATCTAAATGATCTCAATTTCAGATCAGTTAAGTTATTTTAGTGTTGTCGACAGCTCTTAGAAAACCTTTTCAAGTAATCCTATTTTTTACTCTGTGTACTGCATTGACAAGGTTATTAGGCTTGCATAACCTATATAACATAATCTCATCACTAGGGAGTCAGATTTTTATTTAAATGCCAACCCATCCGTAAGTTCTCATATACATTTCTCACATTAAATAAGGGAGGTGATGACATAAAACACTGCCTATAGAAAGGCTACACATTTTTCTGCCTTAAAATGTAATAAAAAAATGTATTAAATTATATTTTTTTCCTTCAGATCTACACAACCGAATCCACATTTTTGAGGTGAAAGGAAGTTATAGAATATTATGTATACAGTGCATTCGGAAAGTATTCAGACCATTTTATTTTTTCCACATTTTGTTACGTTACAGCCTTATTCTAAAATGTATTAAATTGTTTTTTCCCCCCACATCAATCTACACACAATACCTCATAATGACAAAGTAAAACCGTTTTTAAAAATATTTTGAAAATGTATTAAAAATAAAAACGTTAATATTACATTAACATAAGTACTGTAGTCAGACCCTTTACTCAGTCCTCTCAAGCTCTGTCAGGTTGGCTGGGGAGTGCTGCACAGCCTTTTTCAGGTCTATCCAGAGATGTTCGATCGCCTTCAAGTCCAGGCTCTGGCTGGGCCACTCAAGGACAATCAGAGAATGTCACTCCTGCATTGTCTTGGCTGTGTGCTTAGGGTTGTTGTCCTGTTGGAAGGTGAACCTTCTCCCCAGTCGGAGGTCCTGGGCGCTCTGGAGCAAATTTTGATCAAGGGTCACTCTGTACTTTGCTCCGTTTATCTTTCCCTCAAATCCTCACTAGTCTCCCAGTCTCTGCCGCTGAAAAACATCCCCACAGCATGATCCTGCCACCACGTGCTTCATCGTAGGGAGGTTGCCAGGTTTACTCCAGATCTGCTAAATGACGTAAATGTAAATGTAAATGTGACGCTTGGCATTCAGGCCAAAGAGTTCAATCTTGGTTTCTCATGGTCTGAGAGTCCTTTAGGTGCCTTTTGGCAAACTCCAAGCGGGCTGTCATGTGCCTTATACTGAGGAGTGGCTTCTGTCTGGCCACTCTACCATAAAGGCCTGATTGGTAGAATGCTGCAGAGATGGTTGTCCTTCTGGAAGTTTCTCCCATCTCCACAGAGGAACTCTGGAGCTCTGTCACAGTGACCATTGCATTGTTGGTCACCTCCCTGACCAAGGCCCTTCTCCCCCGATTGCTCATTTTGGCCGGGCAGCCAGCTCTAGGAAGACTCTTGGTGGTTCCAAACTTCTTCCATTTAAGAATGATGGAGGCCACTGTGTTCTTGGGGACCTTCAATGCTTCAGAAATTATTTTGTACCCTTCCCCAAATCTATGCCTCGACACAATCCTGTCTCGGAGCTATATGGACATTTCCTTCGATAAAGACACAGGGTGAGACCCAGATGCAGACACAGGAGGCAGATGGTTCGAGTCTCTGATATTTATTAAAATACAAGGGGCAGGCAATAGGAAGGTTGAGGACAGGCAGAAGTTCATTAACCAGGTCAGAGTCCAAAAGGAACAGGGGGGCAGGTAGGTTTGAGGTCAGGGCAGGCTGAATGGTCAGGCAGGTGGGATCAGTGTCAGGGCAGGCCAAACAGGTCGGAACCGGGAGGGCTAGAAAACAGAGACTATGCAACCAGGAGCACAGAAAACAAGCTGGTAAGCTTGACAAGACAAACTGGTAACAGACAAACAGAGAACACAGGTATAAATACACTGGGGATAATGGGGAAGAGGTCAAAGGTGTCACACCCTGATCTGTTTCACCTGTATTTGTGCAAAAACCAAGCCATGAGGTCAAAGGTGTCACACCCTGATCTGTGTCTCACCCAGATCTGAAACAGATCAGGGTGTGACACCTTCAACCTCATGGTGTCAATAATCGGGTGAATGATAGGCGAAGTCAGGTGCAGGAGAGAAGCGAAATGTAACCAAGCGCACTTCATTATAGTTCCAAAATACGAGAGCACTACATAAATAAAAATGAGCTCAAAACCACGGAACATAACCAAAGTAAACCACGTAACTCAAACACCACGAAAAACATGAAACAATTACACACAAAACATGATGGGAAACAGAGGGTTAAATACAAGTAGATTGATTGGGGAAATGATAACCAGGTGTGTATGGAAACCAGACAAGACAAATGGATAATAGAAAAATGGAGCGGAGATGGCTAGAAAGCCGGTGACGTCGATCGCCGAACGTCGCCCGAACAAGGAGAGGAGCCGACTTCGGCGGAAGTCGTGACACACGGCTTGGTTTTTGCTCTGACATGCACTGTCAACTGTGGGACATTATATACAGTGCATTCAGAGAGTATTTAGACCCCTTGACTTTTTCCACATTTTGTTACATTACAGCCTTATTCCAAAATTTAAAAAAATCCTTCATCAATCTGCACACAATACCCCATAATGACAAAGCGAAAACTTGTTTTCAGAATTTCTTGCTAATTTATACTAAATAAAAAACAGGACTGAAAAACATAAGGCTGTAATGTAACACTGTCTAAGGACCAACGCCAGAGATGAGAAGCAGGTACGGGGAGTCAACATTTAATAAGGAACAGACATGAAACAAAAGAGGCACAACGTCAGCACACGGGTATACAAGGACATATGACAATCAATGCAGCAGCAGGGAACAGAGATGGGGAACTGACAAATATAGGGGAGGTAATAAACAGGTGATTGAGTCCAGGTGATTCCAATTATATGCTGATGTGCATGATGGGGAAAAGCAGGTGTGCGTAATGATGGCGGCAGGAGTGCGCAATGCTGGAGAGCCTGGCACCCTCGAGCGCCAGGGGGGAAGTGCGGCAGCAGGCGTGTATATGTTTACATAAGTGTTCAGACACTTTGCTATGAGACTCGAAAATGAGCTCAGCTGCATCCTGTTTACATTGATCCTCCTTGCGATGTTTCTACAACATGCTTGGAGTCCACCTGTGGTAAATTCAATTGATTGGACATGATTTCGAAAGGCACACACCTGTTTATATAAGGCTGGCTCAGAAAATAATCGCCATTTTTATCATTCTAACCAACTTGGAGGGTCACTCCTACATATTATATCACTCACATATTATCCTTTGGAAATGCATAATTATGGATATGAATGTCATTCTCTTTATGGTGCAATATCCTTCTTTGCATATTTGGGTATTATCCTACACACTGGCTATTATTTGAATAATCTCCAAACCCAAACAAGACAAAATTTGGTTGGACCAAACCTGAACCAATCACAGACGTGTATGTTTCAAGTTTGGATATCACAGTACATCACAGTAGAGTAGAATACAGTACAGTACAGTAGAGTAACAGTACAGTAAAGTAGAGTTCAGTACAGTACAGTATAGTGCAAAACAGTACATTATACTACTCTCTTCTACTCTAGTGTGCTCTACTGTACTACTCTACTGTCTGGACTGGACCAAATCTGAACCAATCATGGACGTCTATGTTTAGGCCAAATCATGGCCGGTCCGGACCGGACCCAAAAACTACGCCTATGTACTTTCAAAATCAAGGCCAGGGCGAACTGAAGTTCAACTACTTTTCAACGTTCATGGATGTCCGGTGTCGGTCGGGGCTCAGGGGTAAGGATGCTGGTTACAGTAAATGGAAAGAGAGGGGGCTTATGGGTATGTGTCACTAATACCCATGAGCCGGGAGAGGTAACATTAACTGGATATAGAGAAGACAGAGCGAGGGAGTGAGAGAGTTAGGGGTTGTCCAAACGGTTTTCCCATTGACCACCAGACGACCGAAAGAGAAAGAAAACAGTTATGAGCTGAACATAACAGTATGCCAGTAGAAGGGAGGACAGTAGCAGGTGACCCAACTGTGGCTTGTCACTACTATGATTCCCCATTGTAGCCAATTCAATTGCAGTCATTCAGTTACCAATTTGGCAACAGAATTCTGAATTTGAATCACTTAATAATTCAGAATCCAAATTCTTATCAGTTAAAACACCATAACTAACTGGTAGTTCTACCTTTACTATTACTTCTGTGAAATAAGAACATATCTTAAAGATGTGTGGGTTTTTGGTAACAGAATGACAAGACACAAGGCCATATTTCTTTAAAATAATCAGTAAATGGTTTCTAAGGTGCTACATTAATCATCAACTGATGTATTAGTAAGTGCATTTACTCACATTTACAAATGCACTCATTAACAAGTATTAAATATCCTATTCATGACATATATAAATATATTAATAAATATGCATATGGTCAAACCATTAATCAACCATTAACAAATGCCTTAGTATTAATCTTATGAGTTGACAATAACTCCTTTATAACTGGTTTATAAGTACATTAGTAATACATTATTATGAATTTATCATTTACACAAATTGTGAACCTACTATGATCAAACACCTTATTCATTATCTTATAAATCATTAATAAATCATTTAAAATAGTGTTCATAAATGCGTAAATTACTATTTAAAGATTGCTTATTGACATTTACAAACATAGGAATAATGATTAATAAATGGCAAGTAAACTCTTTACAAACTATTTATAAACGTTTTATTAAGGGACCTTAATATAAAGTGGTACCTAAAAATGTACATCCCCAAGCTGCACATGGCTCTCTGGCTACCAAGGAAATCAAGTAATAATTAAACAACAGACACTTTGAGATATAAAAACAACCTCTCCCTTTCAAACGGAATCCTCCTGCAAGAGCAACATGAACTCGGAACGAATGCTCACATTGTTGGGCTGAGATAAATTTAGAGCACTCCATCAAAATGGCAGGAACCACTCAGTCTATTTGATTGCTTACCTCTTGCAACAAGATTGGCCTCTAAAAGGCCCACAAATCAATACAGTATACTTGACAAACCCATTTGCATCATGTTACTGTAGCAGTTTTTAAGGCTGATGGCATCATCAACTTTACCCAGGAACAGACAATTTTAGCCCAAAAACTGGTTGCCTCTGCCAGGAGGCTGAAACTAGGCCACAAGTGGCTCTTCCAGCAAGACAATAACCCAAAGCACACATCAACATCTACAAAGAAATGGTTAATTTACCATAAAATCAACATTTTGCAATGGTCATCTCATTCCCTGGACTTGAACCCCAATGAAAACCTGTGGTTTGAATTGAAGAGGGTAGTCCATAAGCACAGACGAAGGATATCAAGAATCTGGAAAGATTCTGTATGTAGTAATGGTCTAAGATCCCTCCAAATGTGTTCTCCAATCTCATAAATATATTTTTTAAAGGCTTAGTGCTGTTACTTTCACAAGGTGAGGTATTGAAAGGTATTGAAAACAGGGGTGCAAATAATTTTGACCCCTATCTTTTGGGGAAAAGAGATGATTACTTGATTAAAAAAAATCTCTTACTCTGAGCAATTGTATTAGTATAAAATAATATAATTAAAAAATGTTTTTGCATACAGTATACATTAGCTCAGTGTTTGTATTATGTATTTTATACAGTATTTTTGGCTCATCTTTATCAAGGGTGCCAATACTTCTGGACCCGACTGTATATTCTATCACACATCAAAGTAAACATTTCAAAGTCAATATCTATCATGGTTTCTCACCTTGTTTTTTATAGATCTGAATGACAAAAATCATGTTGAAGACGTACACTACATGGCCAAAAATATGTGGGCGATTAGGCCTGGCTCGCAGTCAGCGTTCCAATTCATCCCAATGGTGTTCGCTGGGGTTGAGGTCAGGGCTCTGTGCAGGTAAGTCAAGTTCTTCCACACCGATCTCGAAAAAAGATTTCTGTATGGACCTTGCTTTGTGCCCGGGTCATTATCATGCTGAAACAGGAAAGGGGCTTCCCCAAAATGTTGCCACAAAGTTGGAAACACAGAATTGTATAGATTCTAGAATGTCATTATATGCTGTAGCGTTAAGATTTCCCTTCACTGGAACTAGCCCGAACCATGAAAAACAGCCCAAGAACATTATTCCTCCTCCACCAAACTTTACAGTTGGCACTATGCATTGGGGCAGGTAGCATTCTCCTGGCATCCGCCAAACCCAAATTCGTCCGTCAGACTGCCAGATGGTGAAACGGGATTCCTCACTCCAGAGAACGCGTTTCCACTGCTCCAGAGTCCAATGGTGGCGGGATTTACACCACTCCAGTCAACGCTTGGCATTACGCATGGTGATCTTAGGCTTGTGTAAGGCTGCTCGGCCATGGAAACCCAATTCTTGAAGCTCCCGACGAACAGTTCTTGTGCTGATGTTGATTCCAGAGACAGTTTGGAACTCGGTAGTGAGTGTTGATTTTTATGCGCTACAAGCTTCAGCACTCGGCGGTCCCGTTTTGTGAGCTTGTGTGGTCTACCATTTAGTGGCTGTTGCCATTGTTGCTCCTAGACGTTTCCACTTCACAATAACAGCGCTTACGAACTGAGTTGTTGGAAAGGTAGCATCCTATCTCCATCGCTAACTATAACATTTTCCGCCAAGATAGAACTGCCAAAAGGGGTGGTGTTGCAATCTACTGCAAAGATAGCCTGTAGAGTTCTGTATTACTATCCAAGTCTGTACCCAAACAATTCGAGCTTCTACTTCTAAAAATGCACCTTTCCAGAAACAAGTCTCTCACTGTTACCGCTTGCTATAGACCTCCCTCTGCCTCCAGTTGTGCCCTCGATACCATATGTGAATTGATTGCCCCCCATCTATCTTCTGAGCTCGTGCTACTAGGTGACCTAAACTGGGACATGCTTAACACCCCGGCCATCCTAGAATCTAAGCTTGATGCCCTCAATCTCACACAAATTATCAATGAACCTACCAGGTACAACCCCAAAGATGTCATCCTAACTAGCTCGCCTTCCAAATACACCTCTGCTGTTTTCAATCAAGATCTCAGCGATCACTGCCTCATTGTCTGCATCCGTAATGGGTCTGCGACCAAACGACCACCCCTCATCACTGTCAAACGCTCCCTAAAACACTTCTGTGAGCAGGCCTTTCTAATCGACCTGGCCAGGGTATCCTGGAATGACATTGACCTCATCCCGTCAGTAGATGATGCCTGGCTATTCTTTAAAAGTGCCTTCCTCACCATCTTAAATAAGCATGACCCATTCAACAAATGTAGAACTAGGAATAGATATAGTCCTTGGTTCACTCCAGACCTGTCTGCCCTTGACCAGCACAAAAACATCCTGTGGCGTTCTGCATTAGCATCGAATAGCCCCCGTGATATGCAACTTTTCAAGGAAGTTAGGAACAAATATACACAGGCAGTTAAGAGAGCTAAGGCTAGCTTTTTCAAACAGAAATTTGCATCCTGTAGTACTAATTCAAAAAAGTTCTGGGACACTGTAAAGTCCATGGAGAATAAGAGCACCTCCTCCCAGCTGCCCACTGCTCTGAGGCTAGGAAACACTGTTACCACCGATAAATCCACTATAATTGAAAATTTCAATAAGCATTTTCCCTACGGCTGGCCATGCTTCCACCTGGCTACCCCTACCCCGGTCAACTGCCCGGCACCCTCCACAGCAACCCGCCAAAGCCCCCACCATTTCTCCTTCACCCAAACCTGTCACGTCCTGACCATAGAAAGTTGTTATTTTCTATAGTAGAGTAGGTCAAGTCGTGACAGGGGGGTTTCTAGTTTAGTTTTTCTATGTTGTTATGTTCTAGTTTTGTATTTCTATGTTGGGATTTGTTTGGGATGATCTCCAATTAGAGGCAGCTGGTCATCGTTGTCTCTAATTGGAGATCATACTTAAGTAGGTGTTTTTTCCACCTGGGTTTGTGGGAGATTGGTTTTGAGTTAGTGTATGTTTCTACTCTGCGTCACGGTTTGTTGTTTTGTTCGTTCAGTTTATTGTGTATGTATTGCATAGTTTCACAGTGAAAATAAAATGTGGAACGACACACACGCTGCACTTTGGTCCTCTCCTTCCTACGACAGCCGTGATAAAATCCAGATAGCTGATGTTCTGAAAGAGCTGCAAAATCTGGAACCCTACAAATCAGCTGGGCTAGACAATCTGGACGTTCTCTTTCTAAAATTATCTGCCGAAATTGTTGCAACCCCTATTACTAGCCTGTTCAACCTCTCTTTCGCATCGTCTGAGATTCCCAAAGATTGGAAAGCTGCTGCGGTCATCCCCCTCTTCAAAGGGGGTGACACTCTAGACCCAAACTGCTACAGACCTATATCTATCCTACCCTGTCTTTCTAAGGTCTTCGAAAGCCAAGTTAACAAACAGATTACCGACAATTTTGAATCCCACCATACCTTCTCCGCTATGCAATCTGGTTTCAGAGCTGGTCATGGGTGCACCTCAGCCACGAGCAAGGTCCTAAATTACATCATAACTGCCATCGATAAGAGACATTACTGTGCAGCCGTATTCATCGACCTGGCCAAGGCTTTCGACTCTGTCATCACCACATTCTTATTGGCAGACTCGACAGCCTTGGTTTCTCAAATGATTGCCTCGCCTGGTTTACCAACTACTTCTCTGATAGAGTTCAGCGTGTCAAATCGGAGGGCCTGTTGTCCGGACCTCTGGCAGTCTCTATGGGGGTGCCACAGGGTTCGATTCTCGGGCCGACTCTCTTCTCTGTATACATCAATGATGTTGCTCTTGCTGCTGGTGATTCTCTGATCCACCTCTACTCAGACGACACCATTCTGTATACTTCTGGCCCTTCTTTGGACACTGTTAACTAACCTCCAGACGAGCTTCAAGGCCATACAACTCTCCTTCCGTGGCCTCCAACTGCTCTTAAACGCAAGTAAAACTAAATGCATGCTATTCAATCGATCACTGCCTGCACCTGCTCGCTCGTCCAGCATCACTACTTTGGACGGCTCTGACTTAGAATACGTGGACAACTACAAATACCTAGGTGTCTGGTTAGACTGCAAACTCTCTTTCCAGACTCACATTAAACATCTCCAATCCAAAATTAAATCTAGAATCGGCTTCCTATATCGCAATAAAGCATCCTTCACTCATGCTGCCAAACATACCCTCGTAAAACTTACCATCCTACCGATCCTTGACGTCGGTGATGTCATCTATAAAATAGCCTCCAACACTCTACTCAACAAACTGGATGCAGTCTATCACAGTGCCATCTGTTTTGTCACCAAAGCCCCATACACTACCCACTATTGCGACCTGTACGCTCTCGTTGGTTGGCCCTCGCTTCATACTCGTCGCCAAACCCACTGGCAACAGGTTATCTACAAGTCTCTGCTAGGTAAAGCCCCGCCTTATCTCAGCTCACTGGTCACCATAGCAGCACCCACTCGTAGCACGCGCTCCAGCAGGTATATCTCACTGGTCACCCCCAAAGCCAATTCCTCCTTTGGTCGTCTTTCCTTCCAGTTCTCTGCTACCAATGACTGGAACGAACTGCAAAAATCTCTGAAGCTGGAGACTCATATCTCCCTCACTAGCTTTAAGCACCAGCTGTCAGAGCAGCTCACAGTACATAGCCCATCTGTAAACAGCCCATCTATCTACCTACCTCATCCCCATACTGTATTTATTTATTTATCTTGCTCCTTTGCACCCCAATATCTCTACTTGCACATTCATCTTCTGAACATCTACCATTCCACTGTTTAATTGCTATATTGTAATTACTTCACCACCATGGCCTATTTATTGCCTTAACTTCCTTATCTTACCTCATTTGCACTCACTGTATATAGACTTTTTGTTTTCTTTTGTTCTACTGTATTATTGACTGTATATTTTGTTTATTCCATGTGTAACTCTGTGTTGTATGTGTTGAATTGCTATGCTTTATCTTGGCCAGGTCACAGTTGTAAATGAGAACTTGTTCTCAACTAGCCTACCTGGTTTAATAAAGGTGAAAATATATATATATACAAAAAATGACGGTTCCACGTTGAATGTCACTGAGCTTTTCAGTACGGGCCATTCTACTGCCAATGTTTGTCTATGGAAATTGCATGGCTGTGTGCTCGATTTTATACACCTGTTAGCAACAGGTGTGGCTGAAAAAGCTGAATACACTAATTTGAAGTGGTGTCCACATACTTTTGGCAATGTCGTGCACCTCACATAACTCATAGTGATAATTCATGCTTTTTTTTATATTAAGAACAAATCTGCCAAAAGTCATAATTTCCTTGGTCAGGAAAGTGAGAGTGCAGTCAGTGGACATCAGATGTCCCATCTAAGAGTTAGTATAGGATTCTCAGAAACATTTTAAAAACATTTTTAAAAGGATCGCCTAGCAGAACTACATGGTTAAATTTGAGGATATTTCATGTGTCTGATTGACTTATCATTGTGAGATACTAAGTAAATCATTGAAATCCAGAGACCAGTTTCTGCCAACATGAAGCGTGAAAAACAGGATTTTCCCTAGAGGGGGAAGCTGTGAAAAACAAAAATAAGATAATGTTCTCTGTCAGTGAGTGAGCAACGACAGATGGGGAGGGACTTTGATGACAGAGGTTCAACCTTAGAGCATCAGTGAACTACCATCTCTCTCCTCTGAAGTAGAACGTCTACTGACCTTTTTCAGAGAGCAGATTTTTTTTATGCAGAAAGATGTCAAAACCAGAATGCAATTCATGGTCAAGTGATGTGACAGGGAATAAAGAGACAATGAGGATACAGCCAATGAAGACCACATTTGACAGACAAAATGTGTACAGTTTCCCACTTCTGGCTTTATCCCATTTATGGGATGTGGGACCAGTAAACCAGTTAATTTAAAGGATTATTTGTTGAGCATTATAATTAACTTGATGTTACTTCTACATACTGAAAGAGCAATGCACTTCTTTACAGACAAGACACAAGTGAAATAAAAGTTCATCAGATGTTTTGAGGAGCGCAGTTTGGTCTCTCAAAACAGGGTTGTTAGAGTAAATGTTCAGATTTATCCACAGGATATAGTTTCCAAAAATGTCTCGATTCAGGTCACTCTGACATGGCCTAAACTGATTCCCCCAGTCAGTGTAATCATCGACGTTCTCTAGTTGAGATTTCTACAACTCCATGACGTTTCCCAAAATGTAATAATTCACATCTGGATTTCTACCTCCTTGTGTAAAGTAAGACACTATTTTGTCAATTCAATGCAGACAAAGCTCATGGAAAAGCGAGCTATGTCTACCAGCTGCTGGTGGTAATTGGTACTACAAACAATGTACAGTATATCTACAGTATGAGTAGCCCATAGAGTAGTGTTTTATGCCTGTACATGTCATGAATTTAGTCACTTTTACTGTTTTCTCAAAGCCTACTTTGGTTTCTTGTGGATGATTAGAAGCCTTTTTATTATTAATGTTTTATTACTTTTTATTGCCACTTTCCACAGACATCATTATTTAAAAAATCCCTTTTACGTTTACACAAGCAGCACTGTTCTTCTACTGTTCTTTATTTTCACTAATTGGTCTTTTTTGTGTGTGTGTGTGTGTGATATCCAATTGGATATCGGGAGAGGCGAAGGTCGAGAGCCATGAGATGTGTCGGAGGACACCATACAACTGGCGAAAGTGGCAGCGTGCATGCGCCCGGCCCGCCACAGGAGTCGCTAGAGCGCGATGGGACAAGGACATCCCGGCCGGTAAAACCCTCCCCTAACCCGTGCGTCGTCATGGGTCTCGCGGTTGCGTATCTGTAGTGGCGCCTCAAGCATTGCAGTGCCTTTGACTGCTGCACCACTCGGGAGGCTAACTAATTGGTCTTTTCACCAATCAGATCTGAAAAAGATCTGATGCGATTGGTCAAAAGACCAATTAGTGGGGGGAAAAAAATCAGAATTGGGCTGCCTGTCTAAACATAAAAATGATGCTATTACACAAGACTGTTCAACGGGAGCTTTAAACCAATTTAAGGCCAATTAAAAATTGGTTGTGGTTCTTTTATTTTATGTACTGATTAAATATAGGTTAAGCACCACCTTTCCATGTAACACAATTCATGAAAATAATGTTCTGTTGCAAAAAGATTAGAGAATGTCAATCAAAAGATATTGAAATGATCAAACTAGTTTGTTCAGTTTTCTCTATTGGCTACACCTGCTAGTTAATTGATTGTCTTGTGGAAGTAGGCCCATGGTAGGTTTTTCTAGTCTGCAACATGTGGTGGAAGTGTTGCCTTACAGGAAGTAAAATAAACAGAACAGTGTTGAGAAATCTCCAACAGGCATGGGGCTGAGTTACATGCTTCTGATCTTCTCTGGCCTGTGCTCAATTGGTAAGATCTTATTTTAATAGGATGAAATTGTCTGTGTTTAGTAGAAGTTGCATGTCATGTTTGTGAAGCCAGTTTATCTAGGTTTTCTTAGGATTGAGGATTTTGTCAATTTATGTCCACAATTTAACAATTCTGATTACTTTACCATAACCACACAATGTCTGTAATTACAAAAATGTTGAATAATGAATTGTCTTTTGATCAGTAGCAGTGCATGACTGTTAATGATTATTATTGTGAAATAATGCAGCTGTATCCTGTTAGCTTGATTTCTGTTAGCGTTAGGCCCTTATGGCCTGGATTCACTTTCTTTGTGGGGAGTCAGATTTCTCTGCTCATGTTGGTTGACTTTATCGGTATGAGAAATATTGTCACTTGACTTTGGCTACAGTTCTGACTGTCAGTTATAGCACAGTCTTGTGTAAGCTGACCTAATTCTGTGTTTTATAGGAAGTGTAAGACCTGTAGAACCTAAAACCTAACGTAGCAAACATTTTAGTGAATTTGTTGAATAAGCTTTTTTGTTTCCAGTCAGTTGCCAAAGGTTAGTGCCTGGCGCTCCATATAAGATCAACACAAATGACAAGGGGGTCCTAAAAGCACTGCTTCATGGGACCTATTCATTTAACAATCAGACCAATGATGCTTTTCTCTTCAAGCCATCTGCAATTGAAAAAGCCGATAGACAGGTATGGAGGACTGACATCTTATACTGAAGTAGTCGTATATGGAATGTGTTCAATATGGTGTTGAAAGCTATGTTGAATTGAAGTTCATGCCTCACTGGTATAGTCCAACTATATTGTGAACCATACCATTTGTCATTGTTTCCCAACATCACATTTATGTTGTAGCCTTGGACAAACACCCCTCATTCAACTCATTGAGGGATAGTTGAATCAGGTGTGCTTGTCCAGGGCTACAATACAAATGTGTGCTGTTGGGGGAAACACTCGCATATTGTATGGCTCACAATATAGTTCAGGGCTTCCCAACCCTCTTCCTGGAGATCTACCATCCTGTGGGTTTTCAGTCCAACCCTAATTTAACACACCTGATTCTACTAATTAGCTGCTGAATCAGACCTTAACTAGCTGAATCAGATATGCTAAATTAGGGTTGACTGAACCTACAGGACAGTAGATCTCCGGGAAGAGGGTTGGGCAGCCCTGATATAGTTGGACTACACCAGTGAGGCGCAAACTTCAGTTCAATGTAGCTTTCTGTTACAGATTGTAAAGGGACTCAAATACATTTTGGAAGTAGACCTCTCACGGACCGTGTGCCGCAAAAACGGACACAGAGACCCAGACCTGGCCAACTGCAAGTTCCAACCAGATGGTTTGTTGCAGCAGGTATTGTATGTTTTTAGTTTAGAAATAAGTAGTGAATTGAAATATGATACATTATGTTGTGTGTGTGTGTGTGTATAGCAACTGGGTGAAGATCAGCACTAATTTTGGCTGGCAAGTGGATCATAGCTGAAAGTAATGACATTGTTGGAGTGATTCATTATAATAGTGCATTTTTGTCTTTCAGACCTTCCACTGTGACTGAGGTTTGGACTATACCTTGGCTCCACTTCATGAAGACTACCTATTTTTCATGCAGCCCTTCTGACCAACCTTCAACTTCTCCATGAAACCCAATCCATCCAATGTTCTGAGGAAGTTCCTAAGCCATTTCCCTCCAAACATGATCACATAACTGAGCATTTTCATTTCTCTAAATAAAATTGAGCCTTAATGTATGGTTTAACAATGGCAATTACTATGTCTTGAGTACCAATATGTATTTTAGGCTAACTTACACAGCTACAACAACCTAACCTTGTAATCCTCAAATAAAATGGTGGACTACTTTATCCCTTGCAAATTATACAATGATCAATTATAAATAATCATGTTTTGGCCTGAGTTAGTCTGCACAGACTGAAATTCTGATCAATAACACCTTAAATCCCAAACGGAATCAAATCTGTACACAAACAACCTTTTCAACAAGGATACCTATCTAAACTTCTAGAGATTCCATCTGAAGGCTTGCTCCATGGGGCCTTTTTACAGACAGGGATATCATTCTTCAGCACCCTGTGACCTATATCCTTTAAAAGCCTGGTCCGGTGTTTGATACAGCCTCCATCATTCAAAGGCTCTTATGAAACCAGTGCAGCAGCGTCTGATCTTGAGGAGCGAGTAGAGCCAGCAGCAGTGGAGGGGCCCCTCCCGTAGAGGGCAGCCCTGGGAGCAGGCTCAGTAACCTTTTGAAGCAGCGCTCCGTGTACCCTCTTAATGAGGCCCTTGATCTGAGCTCCACTGGCTCTGAGGCAGGGGAGGGTTTCTGTGTGCTCATGTCTACTGTACATTTGAGGTGTACACTGAAAGACTTCTCCTGTCCAACTGGTTTCTCTCAAGACGTGCAGTGGGTCAGTAGCAGGCTAATATTTTATGGTAGTATATAAACACACTAGAAATGTCATGTTTTTCATTATTAGGCAAACTGTTTTAATTCAAAGGAAGCTCAGCTGAAGGCCGGCAGCATTCAACATTGAGCAAAAAATTGACATTCCGTTAAGCAGTTGTGCAATATACAAAATCAGGGGAAATGATTGCTACTTATTTCATTTTTCACCACATTTAGTATGATCAACTAGGTCTAGGATATCTAAATATACACAACAGAAGAAATCAGTTTAAAGTGGCACTCCTAAAATAATACAGATTCAGTGTTCT
The DNA here is from genome assembly GCF_901001165.1 of Salmo trutta. Taxonomy (NCBI): domain Eukaryota; kingdom Metazoa; phylum Chordata; class Actinopteri; order Salmoniformes; family Salmonidae; genus Salmo; species Salmo trutta. The sequence continues at coordinate 27,751,563 of NC_042974.1, forward strand.
TTACGTCTATTTCTACTGATAAAATTAAGTCGGAAGTACAAGAATAACATTTTCAGTTATATTTAGGGATGAGATGAGAGCTCAGTGCTGAATGGTTCACACAAGAAAAGTAACAAATTTGGCACCTCATTTCAACAACACAAAACAGACCTGGAAAAACAATGTACTTTACAACATGGGGATTTTTGCAAAAACAATGTGGCCCAAGGAATGCTTGGTTAAGAACAAAAAAAAAGCATTTGAGCTCCAAATGAAACACACGATCATACCTGTCGACAGAAGTTAAAGGGTTAATAGTTCATTCTGGGCTGATAAGATTAGAAAGGACGGATATGCATCCCAGTCAAATGTGCCTCAGTAGTGCAGCTACTTAATGAAGACTAGCCCATGTTTTCCTGAAGCTGGCAAAAAGCAATGCAAATGCAGCACATCAAGCATTAAGCCATTCTGATCAATTCCAATGTATCTGTTGTTATTGGAAAACACTACTTTGGGAAAGACTAGGTAGGGAGGTGTTAGGTAGGCAGAGAGCAGTCTCACAGTGTGGAACATATTGCTGTCTGATGAAAACCTATTCTCCATTTGTTTTAAACATGTATTGAAAGCAGTAACTCCCCACAATGTACTCTGAACATTTCATGACTCAGGACCAAGAACATATATTCAAAACAGCTTCTGAAGTTTCATAATAGTATGTTAATGGGAAAATATGGCAGTTTTTCCATTTCCTGAAAAGTTCCTGTTTTGGAGATGAGTGGTTTTCATCAGAAAGCAACACTATGGGTTTTGTACGAGACAGCGGTTGTGCTCAGCTCCCAGCTCAAACCTTGCTGAGATCCAGCTTGCAGAGGTAAGGGGAGCGGAAGGAGCCTAGGTAGAGGTGGCCGTAATGCTCGTGTGCCTCGCTGACGTAGGCTGCCACCATGCCGTGGGGGTCATGGAAGCTACGCATGCACGCCCCGCTCTCATGGAGCTCTATCACCAGACTGTAGCGAGGCACAAACTTCATCAGCACGTCCTGACTGAAGAGCTGCAGGGAGAGGGATGATGAGAGACGGGGGGAAAAGATTGGGGGGGGGGGGGGTGAGTCTTATCACCAAAAACAGACTGAAGTAGAGATCACACAAAGAGACAGTCTAACAAAATGGTCTCATGGTCACAATGAATGAGGTATACTGTATGTATTCCTTCAATATTTAGGCAGATTTCCAGCTTGCAAGATCCCAAACCCTTGTATGCAAAAACACCCAAGAAACAGACCAACAGGAATGAATACCAGACTTACAGTCACAGTAAATAGGACACGTCAAATCTCCCTTTAGTCTTTTGGTGGATTAAAATGAAAGATATTATTTTACAACATATCATATAATACCATATGCTATCCCATCATGTCATATCATCTACCTTAAATATTAGCTTCTTTATCCAGGGCTTCTGGGCCAGAAAGTCCAGCATGGAGAATCCAGGGTTGGGCCGCACCGCTGACATGGCCACCCAGTACCCTCCAGAGGAACTGCGACGGATGTTGTCAGGGAAACCAGGAAGGTTGTCAACAAACGTGTCCATTCCTCCCTTATTTAGACCTGACACATGGACTCTGCACGGACACAGTCAGAAACAAAGTCGTGGGAATTCAGGAGATGAGGGAAAGAAAGTCCATTCTGTCATGCAGATTAAGGTTAAAATGGCTTGCCTCATGCTTATGGTATGTGTGACAGGTAACAGAGGTATTATGGGAAACAATACAAAACATTTGACAAAACTCCTGAAGGAGCAGTCTTCACAATACTTTGAAGTCTGTGTTATAGAAAAACAAGCCAACTTCAGATCTCTTAGCAGCAGCAGGGGATTTGACTCAGCAAACTGTCTGCATTGATAAAGCCAAAAGAAAATGCATTACTTATGACTATTATAAACCAGTTATGGGAGGGAGACAATCTACTTGCTGGGAAACCTAAAATACCATTTAAAGAAATTAAAATAAATTGTGCCCCGTTTTTCAAGGAATCACTTACTGATTTCCATTCTGCACAGTCAGGAAATAAAAAAACTTCCCCTAACTGTCTGCATTACCATACGGGCTGAAATGAACAAACAATGAACACCTCCCTCCCACTCATTCCCCCTCACCTCCAAAATTAGTGAAAGGACAAGCCAATTTTGTCTTTCTGCTCAGGCAGCTTAGTGAAGGGGCTCTGTTACCGAGGCAACAGTGAGCTTGCATCATTTATACATGTGAGTCTTGGGAGAACTGACTGTCCTCCCGGCAGGTTTAAAAAAGTTTGATATTACAAAGGCAACATATATTCATGAAATCTTGATAAGGCAGAGAGAAAATAATGAAAACCAGATAAGAATTTAAAAAAACCTGTTGGCGCACTTGGAGCACGTTCAAAAAGCCGGCAACACAACAACCTAGCATCTGATGAAACATGAGATAACTAAAGAACGTTTCAATCCCCTTTGGGCAGCATTTGGTCACTCAGTGCAGTAGTTAAACAAGGTTGGTTGTGTTCCTCAGGAGGATCAAGTCTACAGTACCTGCGTATCCGAGCCATAGTGGTCTCAGCCACCAGCACAGACTCCTCATCAGGGAAAAGCTGGATCCCGTTGGCAAAACGAAGGTTCTCCATCAGCACTGTCACCTCCTTGGTCTCGGTGTCGTACTCCAACACGCTGGAAAACAGACGAAGGGTTACATATGGACAGCTTCGCTCAGACTTCAGGTTGGTTTAATAAAGTGTTCAATTTCTTAAAAATGTAAGGTACCCGCATTATGTATCAACGCAAATGCTTTTAAGTAAGGGATATAGCTTTCATTCTAGAAAATGCATGATTAAAATATGACAAGGCCCTATACCAGGGGTCTCCAAGAGGTCGATCGCGAGCTACTAGAAGCTCGCAGCCCACCTATGAGAAGCTAGCCAAACAATTCTGAATCACAATATCTGCCAATTCATTTACAGAAATACTTTCCCCAAAACCTTCTGAATTAAATGTTAACTGTAAAGTAAGCTTACCTGGCAGAAGTATATCATGAGTAAGTATATCATTTGTATTTGTTATTTGTAAACTTTGCCATGAAATGAGCAGCAGCAGCACAGAACCATCGCCAGACAGGCACATTCCTCTCTCGCTAGATGACAAATTAAAAAAGGGCCAAATGCGCAATTAAAGGGGAATTACACTCCAAAATCCTTCCAGACATAAAATAAATTGCATCCTGATGTGATTTAAGCATTGACATGGACTCAGAAGATTCAATTTCATTGTTTCTCTACAAAATTATCATTTTGAGATTGAAAAACTAAAATATCTAAAACCAAGAAAAATAAAACTTAGAGTACATCATTTGCGAAAATATAAAACAGAATTTGGGAGATAAAAAATTACAGATTTTAGTGGGCTTTATAGGGATTTTTTGTTGTTAATTAGCCATTATTTTACCAGGTATATTGTCAGAAAACAGTGCACTACATTCTCTTGTACACTAAGGGCCTGGAAAGAGTTGCAGGGGAGAGAAGAGAAAAATTCAAAGCTAGAAAAAAATGAGTAGCTCACAACATGTTTACATTTTTTTAAAGTAGCTCTCATGCTACAAAAGTTGGAGACCCCTGCCCTATAAATATCAATAGAAACTCTTGACAAATTAGACAAGACCTTGCTATTAGAATGTGCTCAAGGATCTCCATATGTTCTGTGGTAACAGTTACCGTCCATCTGCTGTGGCCTCCATGATGAGATGAAGGTAGTCTCTGCGCTGCCACCTGCTGCTAGAGTCGGTGAAGTACACTTTCCTCCCATCCTGCGTTACATCCAGGTCATTGACGAAGGAGAGCCTCCGGCCCCCAACCATCTGCCCAGCCGACACCAGGTTGGTCACCTCACCTTTGTAATGAGTCAAAGAAACACTAAAATGACTTGCATAATCCAGTACTTTTATTTTGAGGATAGTATATTGAACAAAATGGATTATACTGAGTAAAAGGTGAAATTGTTGGAAAATCTAAAACAAATGTTTAATACCTTGCAAAAAACAAACAGGTCTTTGTCACATTATTGATATTAAAATCGATCCTATAAGGAATAGAGAACTGTGATGCCATTGCTGTGTGTGTGCTGCTTACCTGTGACAGGGTTGACCTTGAACAGCCCCAGGTAGGCATCAGCTACAAACAGGGTGCCGTTAGGACCCACTCTGATACCCAGGGGTCGTCCACAGCTAGGCTCCTGTTCACGGGATCCATCTATAACAAAGCACATAACACAGTGGACATGTGGTATGTAAAGTCATTTATTGGGAGCAATTATTTCAATCATTTTGAACAGGCTAATCTGATTAATACGAGCAAATACTTGGGTTAGAGCTTGAGTCTATTCTTGACATGTCTTTACAGTTTTCAGCCAACATGCTAGGCCTGTTGCGCATTAAGCCGTCCTTGTTGCGTAAGCATAAAAAAAAATCCATAAAGGGCATGAGTGAAATGCACCTGCTAAGAGTTGCTTATGAATGAGATTTTGAAACTCCAGTCTTGAGCAATGAGAACTATTGGATCATTTGTCTAAATCATGTCATGTTGAGGGTAGAGACAACATCGTGTAATGAAAGCTTATGAAATCAGATGGACACAATGTGTGAGCAACAAGTTAGTCAAAGCCCCATACTCACTTACCACAGGGTGGCTTGCCAAGTCTGGCTATAACAGTGATGCTCTTGCCCTCAATCTTCACTATCTTCCCATCAGCCGTGCCAGTGTAAATCAAATCTATAGAGAGAGAGAGAGAGAGAGAGAGAGAGAGAGATAAACAATCAAAATGTGTATGTTGAAACTGGTCAAACGTAAAGGCAATATGTTGGACATCAGCATAGAACAACCGTTGCATAGGTAAACTAGTAAAGCACAAGTCAAATCAAATGTGTCAATGTGTCATGCCAAATACCTGTCCGTCACTAAGACCACGGAGTATGTGGAGATTTGGAAACTTAAGCATCTGCTATTATTGGTCAACACAACCATCCAGACAGTATTACCCCAGCATTGCCCCTTCAGCTTTGAACTATCAGACTGCTGTTACTGTGGAATCACCCCAAATTACACAAGCCCACACAAACTGGGTGAAAGATATGAAAGACATTGTCATGTGGCGAGACTCCTGCTGGAATACTCTAGTCCCATACTGACCTCCAAAGTTAGCAATAGACTCTGGGCCAACAAGCTGGTCCTCAAACAGCCGCTGTGCCTCCCTCAGCTTAAAGTTAGGCTCGTAACAGCCAGACATAAGGGGCGGCTCACTGAGGCTGAAAAGACAAGAGGAAAGAAATGAGGAAAGAAAATTAAAAAGCGCCTCAGGGAAAATTGAAACCGCTTTGAAACTTTGAGTCGAGTGCCTCATCAATCTTTCTTCAATCAATAATTAAGCAATTACTGAAAAAGTAATGTTTGGCTAAGCATTTTGTCTTTGCATCAGAACATCTAGGCCTACATGATCAATTCTATTGATAGGGATGACTGAAACCATTCTACATACTGACTATATACTACATAATATGTATGTTATACAAGTAGTATAGGCCTAGTCATTCAGTGGAGTGATATCTGTGAGAAAGACTAGTACATAATAGTTTCCACAAACCAATTTCCTGAAAGTTGAAAAGTAAGCAGAAATGTTGACTATGCAGACTGATTCTAAAGTATCTTGCTGTAAAGCTGATTAAACAGTCTTAAGCAGGAAGTACCAGTGACTCGCTCAATACGGAAGTGGTCAGATGACGCGGATGCTACGCTACAGGACTGTTTTGCTAGCACAGACTGGAATATGTTCCGGGATTCATCCAATGGCATTGAGGAATACACCACCTCAGTCACCGGCTTCATCAATAAGTGCATCAATGACGTCGTCCCCACAGTAACTGTACGTACATATCCCAACCAGAAGCCATGGATTACAGGCAACATCCGCATCGAGCTAAAGGCTAGAGCTGCCGCTTTCAAGGAGCGGGAGACTAATCCGGACGCTTATAAGAAATCCCGCTATGTCCTCAGACGGACCATCAAACAAGCAAAGCGTCGATACAGGATTAAGATTGAATCCTACTACACCGGCTCTGACGCTCGTCGGATGTGGCAGGGCTTGAAAACTATTACGGACTACAAAGGGAATCCCAGACGCGAGCTGCCCAGTGACGCGAGCCTACCAGATGAGCTAAATGCCTTTTATGCTCGCTTTGAGGCAAGCAACACTGAAGCATGCATGAGAGCACCAGCTGTTCTAGATGACTGTGATAACGCTCTCGGTAGCTGATGTGAGCAAGACCTTTAAACAGGTCAACATTCACAAAGGCGGGGCCAGATGGATTACCAGGACGTGTACTCAAAGCGTGCGCAGACCAACTGGCAAGTGTCTTCACTGACATTTTCAACCTCTCCCTGACCGAGTCTGTAATACCGCCATGTTTCAAGCAGCCTACCATAGTCCCTGTGCCCAAGGAAGAAGGTAACCTGCCTAAATGATTACCACCCTGTAGCACTCACGTCAGTAGCCATGAAGTGCTTTGAAAGGCTGGTCATGGCTCACTTACACAGCATCCTCCCGGACACCCTAGACCCACTCCAATTTGTATACCGCCCCAACAGATCCACAGATGACGCAATCTCAATCACACTCCACACTGCCCTTTCTCACCTGGACAAAAGGAACACCTATGTGAGAATGCTGTTCATTGACTACAGCTCAGCGTTCAACACCATAGTGCCCACGAAGCTCATCACTAAGCTAAGGACCCCGGGGACTAAACACCTCCCTCTGCAACTGGATCCATAAAATTGTCAGAGACTCCAGTCACCCAAGTTATAGACTGTTTTCTCTGCTACCAGACGGCAAGCGGTACCGGAGCGCCAAGTCTAGGACCAAAAGGCTCCTCAACAGCTTCTACCCCGAAGCCATTAGACTGCTGAACAATTCATAACAATTGCCACCGGACAATTTACATTGACACCACCTAATTGCTCCTGTAAGTCGCTCTGGATAACAGCGTCTGCTAAATGACTAAAATGTAAATGTCAACATTCCTTGAAGTCAATACATTTCTGAGACATTAGAGTGAACATGATTCTAAAGACCAGGAGAAAAAAAGAGAGAAGGATTTAAATTGTTGACAGCTCACCTAAGCAGCTCGGGGTGAATAGGAGACTCAAGCAGAAAAAAGACTACAAGCAATGGAAGGATCAGGCATCCTCCCAGGGTCACCAGGATCACACGGAATACCTTTCCACTATAGGTACTGGGAAAAACAAAACATAGATACATTAAACACTTTTTTATACAGCTGAGGAAATGTTACCTCTCTCAAATTCATAGACAGGGCACTAGATGCAAGGACTGACAGTCTATGACATTCATATGATATATATTTGTAAGCTATACATTGTCGGTTTACGTTCTTGTTAAACAACGGTGTAGGCCTATAACCTTTACATTTGGGGTTATAAGTTATGATAGTTGTGTCCTCAGGCATAGGCCTAAGTTACATTCTTCAAGAAGCAATGGGTATATTGAACAGATTCCCAGATCCCAGACTGTAGCTTTAATATCAATTTGTTGTTGGGTGTTTGAAGAGATCCATGAACTCTGGTCAACAGTGGATAATACAGTACTCAAAACATACACACAGAACGCACATGTATCTATTTTCAGAGAGAAAGCATCTATGAAAAACCTGAATAGGCCTTACTATCAATAGCTTACACTAAGTGCATGCTGGTCAATGCTCTCTCCACTTATTACTGACTGTTTGGTTCATACCATGCATGCATAATGTAAAGTAATTGTATATTCAGTCCATCCACTTTTACCTTTAGTCAGTGAGTGTAAAACTGACCTAGATATGGATTGTTTACCTCTACATCTGCCATCAGCTTGGAAGCGCAAATGAGAATCATGCAGCCCGATACACAGTGGTTGATTGTGCATCGTTGCGTGATGCAATACTACAGTAGCAAGGAGAGCAGTATCTGATGTTAATATCAATACTGAGGAAGATAGCTTACCTGGTGCCCTTGTATTGGGGTTCCTGTAATTCGTCTGTGATGATCTGTGGTCTGTTCAGTCTCCTGAACCGCAGTCCCTCTGGCTCATTCATATTGAAATGAGACTTCTTCTACTATGACTCTATTATCAAAGAATGATGTTTAAAGTAAGAAGCTCGCTACATGAGTAGGTTGATAATTTGACTGGTTGTAAAGACAGACAAATACAGAATATCGTAGTAATATCTACAGTATACGACGAGCTTTCTAAGTGGACACCTTTTTCGCAATACGCATTTTGTTCTTCTACGTCAGGCGACAGCTGCTGTCTCTAGATCATTGATGTTCAACGCCACCTTCTGTTGTGGAGTGTGCATTACAGACCATTTTGAGACGTCATATTGCAGGAGATAAATAAAATAAAATAAAATGTTATTTGTCACATGCGCCGAATACAATAGCTGTAGACCTTACAGTGAATTGCTTACTTAGAAGCCCTTAACCAACAATAATTAAAGAGCAGCAGTAAATAACAATAGCGGGGCTATTTACAGGGGGTACCGGTACAGATTCAATGTGTCAATCTGCGGGGGCACTGGTGTGACGGTAATGAAGTACATGTAGGTAGAGTTATTAAAGTGGCTATGTAATAACAGAGAGTAGCAGCAGCATAGTGGGGGGGGGGGGGGGGGGGGGGGGGGGGTGCAAATAGGGTGCAAATAGTCTGGGTAGCCATTTGATTAGCTGTTCAGGAGTCTTATGGCTTGTGGGTAGAAGCGGTAGCAGAGAGAATAGTCTATGACTAGGGTGGCTGGAGTCTTTGACAATTTTTAGGGTCTTCCTATGACACCGCCTGGTATAGAGGTCCTGGATGGCAGGAAGCTTGACCCCGGTGATGTACTGGGCTGTACGCACTACCTTCTGTAGTGCCTTGCAGTCGGAGGCCGAGCAGTTGCCATACGAGGCAGTGATGCAACTCGTCAGGATGCTCTCGATGGTGCAGCTGTAAAACCTTTTGAGGATCTGAGGACCCATGGCAAATATTTTCAGATACTGGATATATTTACGAGATGCTGGTGTCTCCGCCCTAACAATGGGATTCGTCATCCATAGAGCAGAACAGCGGGCTGTCAAGCTCCCGCCTATTCCTCTCTTTGGATTGGTGGATACATTTCGTTATTTAAATACTTTTTTGAATATTCTATTAGGGGTTTTGCTGTCAACCACCTGTATTCAATGGAGAGTGATATGCCATGCTATTTCCATGAATATGTATCACAGGAGGTTGGTGGCACCTTAATTGGGGAGGACAGGCTCCCTGTAATGGCTCGAGCAGAATGGTATCAAATACATCAAACATATGGTTTGAGTTCATTCCATTTGCTCCGTTCCAGCCATTATTATGTGCCATCCTCCCCTCAGCAGCCTCCACTGGTATGCATAGACTGTTTAGAACTCTGATATAAGGTGTTTTTCTCAAGATTGCCGCGATGTGACTTGCATCACACTTATCAGTACACTCGTAACAACCTAAGCATTACGAAACTTCTATTAGATCCAATAAGCATTCACCTATCAAAACAGCAGTTCATTTTTTTCTTGACTGAATTCAACACTCTCTCATTGCCCCTGCCCTGTGGTGATACTGATGATTTGTTCCCCGACGCGACCACTAGATGAAGCTGTAGGCCTACTCCAGGGGAGAAAGTAAGGAGGTACTTTCTGGTACTGCATCCCTGCAAAATACAATTAAAAACGTAAAAAATCTGTCCAACTGACAGTCGCCAAAAGTCATTAGGTCTGCACTTTTTGGTGTTTTGTGTAATAGATGTCTGTTTCCATTCATCACTGTCTGGAGGCTATAAATATGTTGTGAGTGGATGAACGTGAGCGGGTAGCCTAGTAAAGGAGCCCTTTGAAGTGATTGTTTGACAATCAGATGGAAACTGGTTGTGTTTATTCAACAGTAAAAGGTAATACTTTTTAAAAGTTAAATGACAAATCTTTACGACTAGGCCCACAGAGATCCTATTTAATTAATAGGGATTCTATACGTAATTCTATGATTAAGTACATAAAACATGTTGGTGCATGAGTTCCCATAATGGGAAGAAATTACATCTACTTTCACCCCTGGCCTACTCCATCTAGCTACAATGGTAGAAACATAAACAAACATTTCAGTTGAAATGTAACTATTGATTCTTGAAGAATATAGATTATAAACGCCTCATGAGCTTTGTTCAACTGTCGTACCCCATCAGAAACCAAAATACACTTTTTTTTAACTCCTATGTTTATACACAAAGTAAATGCAAACACTGTATAGCCTCAAAACATGGTTAAAACTATCATATTGATTTTATGGATGGTCACTCCTTGCATCCATAGCTCTGTCTATGAATTTAAGAGTGATAACATTTTTCCATCTTTTTTTGCCAAAACAGTGAACACTTTGTTGTTGTTTCAACTGCGGATTGCTCCTTTAAGCAACTGTGATTTCACAATGCACATACTCCTGGGGTGACTCTGGTCACGTTCTCTTGCTCAGACTTTGCATGCGTCAACCAATGGTTGCGTGCCATGTCATCGACTGTGTCATTGACTGACAGGTTACTATAACATTTGATGTGATTAGCTGATATGTAAAATATCTATCCAGGTGTTGTAAGATCTGGCACGTGTCAGCAACACCTGGGCAGAGGAATGTGCCCATTATTTGCTGTTGCAGAGCAGTTCAAACTGCCAGTAGGGGAAGTAGCAGTCTGACTGGTCCTCCACCCTGGAGTTCTACAGTAGGTGGAGATCTTTGGCTTTACTGATTGAGTCTGCTCAGAGCACCCTGAAACGAGTGATGCTAGAGGTAGGCTGCTCTACAGGAACTCTCTCCTGCAGGGTGACCACCTCTTCGCACCTGGGGAAGACGGCAAAGGACCAGGAGAAGTCTCTGCTCTGACAGGGGTTCCCTCAGAGCATTTTAAATTGCCAGTAGGGGAAGCAGCAACCTGACCAGTCCTCCACCCTGGATTTCCTCTTCCAGGCAGAGACCTTCAGCTTTGACTCTGAGATAGCCTCGCAGCACGAGAACTTTGAGTCTCTTTGTCATGGCCAAGGTCTCCACCTCAGCCACCTCAAGCAGTCTCCTCTATGACGAGCTCAGCCGCCTCAAGCCGAGTCTCCTCCATGACAGGCTGGTTGATCAAGGGGGAGGCCACTGTTGCTGTCTGCTCCCTGTAAATGCAGGGCAGAATCTGCTCAGAGCACCCAGAAATTAATGACTGGGCAGATCTGTCCCGGTTCAGTTGCAAATGAAGTTAAATGACCTTGTTTCAGACTCTTTTTATACTGTTTCAATTGACGTCACGATAGCATAATGACTTAATAACCTTTTTCCCCCTTTTATTTTAGGGTGTAGATCAGCTTTAATATTGCAAATAGATTGTGGCTTCCATCAATGTAATTGTCTGCATCATTTCCTATCCCCCATATACACTACCGTTCAAAAGTTTGGGGTCACATGAAATGAGTGGCAAAATGAATAGGAAATATAGTCAAGATATTGACAAGGTCATAAATAATGATTCAAACTTTGCTTTCGTCAAAGAATCCTCCATTTGCAGCAATTACAGCCTTGCAGTCCTTTGGCATTCTAGTTGTCAATTTGTTGAGGTAATCTGAAGAGATTTCACCCCATGCTTCCTGAAGCACCTCCCACAAGTTGGATTGGCTTGATGGGCACTTCTTACGTACCATACGGTCAAGCTGCTTCCACGACAGCTCAATAGGGTTGAGATCCGGTGACTGCGCTGCCCACTCCAATACAGACAGAATACCAGCAGACTGCTTCTTCCCTAAATAGTTATTTCATAGTTTGGAGCTGTGCTTTGGGTCATTGTCCTGTTGTAGGAGGAAACTGGCTCCAATTAAGCGCCGTCCACAGGGTATGGCATGGCGTTGCAAAATGGAGTGATAGCCTTCCTTCTTCAAGATCCATTTTACCCTGTACAAATCTCCCACTTCACCACCAACAAAGCACCCCCAGACCATCACATTGCCTCCACCATGCTTGACAGATGGCGTCAAGCACTCCTCCAGCATCTTTTCATTTTTTCTGCGTCTCACAAATGTTCTTCTTTGTGATCCGAACACCTCAAACTTAGATTCGTCTGTCCATAACACTTTTATCCAATCTTCCTCTGTCCAGTGTCTGTGTTCTTTTACCAATCTTAATATTTAATTTTTATTGGCCAGTCTGAGATCTTTCTTTGCAACTCTGCCTAGAAGGCCAGCATCCCGGAGTCGCCTCTTCACTGTTGATGTTGAGAATGGTGTTTTGCGGGTACTATTTAATGAAGCTGCCAGTTGAGGACTTGTGAGGCGTCTGTTTCTCAAACTAGACACTCTAATGTACTTGTCCTCTTGCTCAGTTGTGCACCGGGTCCTCCCACTCCTCTTTCTATTCTGGTTAGAGCCAGTTTGAGCTGTTCTGTGAAGGGAGTAGTACACAGCGTTGTACGAGGTCTTCAGTTTCTTGACAATTTCTCACATGGAATAGCCTTCATGTCTCAGAACAAGAATAGACTGACAAGTTTCAGAAGAAAGTTCTTTGTTTCTAGCCATGTTGAGCCTGTAATCAAACCCACAAATGCTGATGCTCCAAATACTCAACTAGTCTAAAGAAGGCCAGTTTTATTGCTTCTTTAATCAGAAAAACAGTTTTCAGCTGTGCTAACATAATTGCAAAAGTGTTTTCTAATGATCAATTAGCCTTTTAAAATGATAAACTTGGATTAGCTAGCACAACATGCCATTGGAACACAGGAGTGATGGTTGCTGATAATGGGCCTCTGTACGCCTATGTAGATATTCCATAAAAAATCTGCCATTTCCAGCTACAATAGTCATTTACAACATTAACAATATCTACACTGTATTTCTGATCAATTTGATGTTATTTAATGGACAACATTTTTTACTTTTCTTTCAAAAACAAGGACATTTCTAAGTGACCCCAAACTTTTGAACGGTAGTGCATATTTTTTTGTAAATATATCAAATATATACAGTGCATTCGGAAAGTATTCAGACCCCCTGACTTTTTCCAAGTTTTGTTACATTACAGCCTTATTCTAAAATGGATAAATACTTTTCTTTACACAATACCCCATAATGACAAAACGAAAACAGGTTGTTAGAAATACCTTATTTACATAAGTATTCAAACTGAACAATCGGGGGAGAAGGTCCTTCGTTAGGGACGTGATGAAGAACCCGATGATCACTCTGACAGAGCTCTGGACTTCCTCTGTGGAGATGGGAGAACCTTCCAGAAGGACAACCATCTCTGCAGCACTCCACCAATCAAGCTTTTATGGTAGAGTGGCCAGACGGAAGTCACTCCTTAATAAAAGGCACATGACAGTCCACTTGGAGTTTGCCAAAAGGCACCTAAAGAACTCTCAGACCATGAGAAACAAGATTCTCTGGTCTGATGAAACCAAGATTGAACTCTGGCCTGAATGCCAAGCGTCACGTCTGGAGGAAACCTGGGACCATCCCTATGGTCAGTGGTGTAAAGTACTTAAGTAAAAATACTTCAAAGTACAACATAAGTAGATTTTTTGGGTATCTGTACTTTAGTATTTATATTTTTGACAACTTTTACTTCACTACATTCCTAAAGAAAATACTTTACTTTTTACTCCATACATTTTCCCTGACACCCAAAAGTACTCTTTACATTTTGAATGCTAAGCAGGACAGGAAAAGGGTCCAATTCACACACTTATCAAGAGAACATCCCTGGTAATCTCTGCTCACTAAACACAAATACTTAGTTTGTAAATTATGTCTGAGTGTTGGAGTGTGCCCCTTGCTAACTGTAAAAAAAGAAGAAAAAAGAAAATGGTGCCATCTGGTTTGCTTAACATAAGGAATTTGAAATGATTTATACTTTTACTTTTGATACTTAAGTATATTTTACCAATTACATTTACTTTTGATACTTAAGTATATTTAAAATCAAATATTTTTAGGCTTTTACTCAAGTAATATTTTATTGGGTGACTTTCACTTTTACTTGAGTAATTTTCTATCAAGGTAACTTTACTTTTACTCAAGTATGACAATTGTGTATTTTTTCCACCACTGCCTACGGTGAAGCATGGTGGTGGCCGCATCATGCTGTGGGGATGTTTTTCAGAGGCAGGGAGCAAAGTACAGAGAGATCCTTGATGAAAACCTGCTCCAGAGCGCTCAGGACCTCAGACTGGGGGCGAAGGTTCACCTTCCGACAGGACAAAGACCCTACACACACAGCCAAGACAACGTAGAAGTGGCTTCGGGACAAGTCTCTGAATGTCCTTGAAAGGCCCAGACAGAGCCCGGACTTGAACCCGATCGAACATCTCTGGAGAGACCTGAAAATAGCTGTGCAGCGATGCTCCCCATCCAACCTGACAGAGCTTGAGAGGAACTTCAGAGAAGAACGGGAGAAACTCACCAAATACTGGTGTGCCAAGCTTGTGGCGTCCTACCCAAGAAGACCTGAGGCTGTAATCGCTGCCAAAGGTGCTTCATCAAAGTACTGAGTAAAGGGTCTGAATAATTATGTAAATGTGATATTTCTCTTATTTTGAATACATTTTCAAACATTTCTAGAAAGTGGTTTTGGCCTTGTCATTATGGGGTATTGTGTGTAGATTGAAGAGGGGGGAAAAAACGATTTAATCAATTTTAGAATAAGGCTGTAACGTAACAAAATGTGGAAAAGGTCAAGGGGTCTGAATACTTTCCGAATGCACTGAAAATATTTTTATTCATGTTCCTTTATTATTTTCCCCTAACCCTACCACCCCTCCCCTAATTGGAGTAAACTAATGGACAACACTTAGGCTTCAACTTCCAGCTATACATACTATATAAATGTTTTGTTAGTTTTTTCCCCTTTAGCTACCCTCAACCCCTCCCATCAATCTCTGAACACCATCCAGTTTTGATTTCTATTTGCCATTCAACTCTGCTCTGGTGTTTCACAAAAGTTCTGAACCTTTCTATTCTCATAGTTTGTATAGATTGTACAATAAAGATAAACATTTTTGCTTATAGAGTATTATAATTATATTATTGGTCAATTTACTGACTTTTCAGATCACCCAGCAGTGCTATTTGCAGAGTTAACTCCAGGTAAACGTTGCAATTCTTCAGCCATTCCTGAACCTGCGACCAAAAACAAATTACATATGGGCGGTACCAATACAAATGATCTAAGGATTCGGTCCCTTGGCAGCAAAATCTGCAGAGCTGGGTTTGTTGTATCCCCCATAAATATATATATATATATATATATATACACACACACACACACACACACACACATACATACATATATATATATATATATATATATATACATACATACATATATATATATATATATACATACATACATATATATATATAACATTCTATTGGTTGCAAGAATTTTGTATAATCATTTAAATTGAAAAACTCAAAGTTCTGAATATTTTGTACTGAATATCTTTAAACTCACAACATTAGTTAAGCCTACATTAAAGGACACCTTTTCTTTGGTTCAACTGAACAGCAACATAGGTAACGAATAAACACACACACACACACACACACACACACACACACACACACACACACACACACACACACATATATAACTTGATTCTAAGTAGATTTATTTAATTTAGATTTACAGGGACAAAACACAAGGCAAACACCTCTTGTTACCTGAGTTGTAAAGTGAGCAAATGTATTGCAACATACTGTAAAATACTCATGCTGCAACATTACTGGTGCATGTGGGTTGAAATATGGACATGCTACATACATATTACATACATATAATAACATAGTAGTACTTATCAATAGACTAGGCCCAGGTTACCTGAGAGACATGATGATAGCAACAGTGATGCAAATTTCAACCCATCCTAATATAACATCAGGGGGAATCCATGGAAGGACCATGGACGTACAGTAGAAGGCTTGCATTGTCATTTATGCAGCTTGTGTAATAGCTAGATATTCTATAATTATAATTACTACATGGATTTGCAACATTCATAGCGTTTTTTGCAAAGCAGCTCCAGCTAGGCAGGTGTGTTGGTATTGTGCCATTATTCATACATTATTACAGTACTTGTGAGAGTCTCCAACAGTCACTTCCACTATTTGTTCTTGAACTTCAATACACTTGTGTTCCTTCAAATTTCTCATACAGGAGAAGCTCTTCCTGCATTTGGAGCAGTTGTATGGTTTTTCCCCAGTGTGCACTTGCTGGTGAGCCTTGAGATTGTTAGCTTGGCTGAAAGTCTTCCCACACAAAATGCAGAGAAACGGTTTCTCCCCAGTGTGCACGCGTTTGTGGCGAACAAGGTTCTGTGCAAAACTGAAGCTCTTCCCACACAGGTCACAGGTATGTGGCCTCTCTCCAGTGTGAGTGCGTAGGTGAAGATTGAGGAAATGCTGTTTGGCGAAGTGCTTCTCACACATGGTGCAGCTGAATGGTTTCCCCTCAGTGTGAATGAGCCGGTGAGCGTTATAGTAACTCAGGGAACTGTACCCTTGTTCACATATATCACAGGTAAACGTCTTCTTGCCTGTGTGGACCCGACGATGAGTTTTGAGATTGGTAGCGGTGTGGAAATTCTTTCCGCATTCTTCACAAGAGTGAGTTTTTTTCTCTGTGTGTGTCACCTGGTGCCTTTTCAGATAGTTTGCAGACCGGTAGCATTTTCCACACTCTAAGCAGTCATAGGGTTTGTCCCCACTGTGGATCTTCTGGTGGATCATCAGCGAACTCTTTTGGTTGAAGCTCTTTCCACATACGTCACATACAAATGTTTTCTCACCTGTGTGAATGCGCTGGTGAACTTTGAGATGACTAGCTTGAGTGAAACTCTTCTGGCATATGTCACAGGTGAATGCTTTAACACCAGAGTGAGTCTGCTGGTGTCTGCGGAGGTTAGGCGCTAAACTAAAACATTTGCCACAGATCTCACAGCTAAATGCTTTCTCACCAGTGTGAACTACGTGGTGGGTATTAAGGGCACTTTTCAGGCTGAAGCCTTTTCCGCATTGGTCACACATGTAGGGCTTCTCTCCGGTGTGGGTCCTTCGGTGAGCCTTGAGGCCACTTCTCTGGCTGAATCTATTGCCACATATGTCACAGCTGAAAGGTCGCTCTCCTTTGTGTACAGTCAGCACGTGTACATTTAAACTTCGTCTAGCTGTAAAAGACTTCCCACACGTTGTACACTTAAATGGTCTTTCTCCTGTGTGTACACCCTGGTGTACTATCATATCTCTCTGCCTGGCAAAAACCTTCCCACACTGAGAGCACTTGAATCTCTTCTCTCCTCTGTGTACAGCTATTCTGTGAGCTTTGAGGCTACATTTTGCAGGGAAAGCCTTAGCACACAAAGTACATCTTAATACCTTCTCTTTCTCTCCTTTGAAAACCACCTGGTGTTCTTTAAGCTGGCTCTGGGTGCCAAATATCTTCCCGCAGTATGTGCACTTGAATCGCTTCTCCCTTTTGTGGACTATAACGTGGTGTACTTTGAGACTGCACTTTGCTGTAAAGCCCTTCCCACACTGCGTACACTTAAATGGCCTCTCACCCGTGTGGACAACCTGGTGGGCTTTCAGGTTACTTAGTTTACTAAAAGCCTTCCCACACTGTACACAGCTTAAACATTTATCTCCTTTGACAGATTTCTGGCCCTTTGTGCGTCTCGCCACACGCAGTCTCATTTGACGTACTGTGGGAGCCGCCATCTTAGCATCATTGGATATGCCTGTGGGCGCAGCAGGCTCTAAGTCTTGGTCATCTTGGGCCTTTGCTGGTGAGAGTGGTGTAGTAATCTCCTCCTCCAAGTTGTGTTCAATAGTAGCATCCTCCCCAGCCTCTGTCCTGGATTCTCCATCTGGGCAGTAGATATTCAATATTAATTCATTTAAACTTTCTAAGTTGTGAATATAAGATGTAATGCAGTCAGTAGACTACATTCAGACCATTCTGAACGTATTGAAAGGTGACTTCATAACTACTTACCTGTGTCCTCACGTGTGTGTCCTGTCTGGGCGTCCTGTTGCAGGGTACCCTCCTTCAACGTGATCCATTCAGCACATTCCTCCTCCGTCTCTGAAGACTAGACGTGAAATAATAAATCAGTGGAAAGTATAGCAACTCATTTGCATCCTATTCATATTCAAGATATTGGTGACCAGTGATATGGATATATGGGAGCTTACCATGCCACTGTTGACTTCAGACAAGCGCACAATTTTAGTCAGGTCTTTTCCTTGGGTCTTCCTGTCCTCTGCACCCACCTCTCCAAGCCCTCTAGTCGTCCTCAGGTCCCCATCCATCAACTGGAGATTCTCCTTCAGAACCTGATTATCTCTCTGACACACAGACACTTGCAGACGCAGAGAAGCTGTATCCTCATCTATGAGACTAATGATTTTTTGCATGGCCTCTCTGCACAATCTCTTCATGGTGGCAGACAGCTGTAAATGGAGAAGACACAAACATATGACACTGACTCTTTTCTTAACTTCTGAGCTAGCTAGTCTCAATGCCAATTTTCTGACCCAAGACATTTGACATAATAATGTCAAACAAACAATTCAGGTTAGCTACCCATACAATGTAACCTATGTAACACACACGTCCGTGCCAACACAATGCAGGCTGGTTAGCTAGACAAATGTAAACTCTGCTTGTGACCAACTTACCTCAGTCCCAGAGCCAGTGCTCTGCCTCTGTGACTCGGTGTAAACGTTTTGACTCGTGCACTCGTCCAACAATTTACTTATTTCCACCACGGCTGCATTTACTAAAAGCCTCATGACGGTGGCCAGTTGATCCTTTAAACGTGACATTTTCCCTGAGATTTAAAAGCCTACATTTAGACAAATATAACGTTATGATTACGCAGTAGATGCTGTCACATTTTAGTTCACTAGCTAACTATTTCATTCAACAAGATGACATCTGCATCTCGTCAACAAAAATAAAAAAGTACTTCCGGGTCTTCTTCTTCTTCTTCTTCGATGAGGTTAACGGTGGTTGAATTCCAATGTGTTGCATAACCGCCACCTACTAGACTGGAGTACAACTCCCTTATACTTTTGTTAAAAAAAAAATATATAAAAAAATATAAATAACCTACCATCTAACACTACAATCACAAAACAAATGTTAAAAAATCAATAAAATAAAAATAACACCACCCTACTCCACTATTTAAATATATTTAGTCCTACCTCATGCCAACCTGAAATAGATAGGACATCACCACTAAACACACCCTGTAATTCTTCTGATGTCAAGTCTCGCACACCCAAATACTTCTCTGCAGCTACCACCATAACCTCAATTTTCTGCGACATACATTCCAACCCTGCAGTAAAGTTGAAAACCATTGCTATAAATGCTAAAAATCCAATTTTCCTGAAACATAACGTTGAGGTCAGAAGTTTACATACACTTAGGTTGGAGTCATTAAAACTCATTTTTCAACCACTCCACAAAATTCTTGTTAACAAACTATAGGTTAGGACATCTACTTTGTGCATAACACAAGTCATTTTTCCAACAATTGTTTACAGACAGATTATTTCACTTATAATTCACTGTATCACAATTCCAGTGGGTCAGAAGTTTACATACACTATGTTGACTGTGCCTTTAAACAGCTTGGAAAATTCCAGAAAATTATCATGGCTTTAGAAGCTTCTGATAGGCTTATTGACATCATTTGAGTCAATTGGCGGTGTACCTGTGGATGTATTTCAAGGCCTACCTTCAAACTCAGTGCCTCTTTGCTTGACATCATGAGAAAATCAAAAGAAATCAGCCAAGACCTCAGAAAAAAAATTGTAGACCTCCACAAGTCTGGTTCCTCCTTGGGAGCAATTTCCAAACGCCTGAAGGTATCACGTTCATCTGTACAAACAATAGTACGCAAGTATAAACACTATGGGACCACGCAGCCGTCATACCGCTCAGGAAGGAGACACGTTCTGTCTCCTAGAGATGAATGTACTTTGGTGCGAAAAGTGCAAATCAATCTCAGAACAACAGCAAAGGACCTTGTGAAGATGCTGGAGGAAACAGGTACAAAAGTATCTATATCAGTAAAATGAGTCCTATATTCACATAACCTGAAAGGCCGCTCAGCAACGAAGAAGTCACTGCTCCAAACCCGCCATAAAAAAGCCAGACTACGGTTTGCAACTGCACATGGGGACAAGATCTTACTTTTTGGAGAAATGTCCTCTGGTCTGTTGAAACAAAAATAGAACTGTTTGGTCATAACTGCCATCGTTATGTTTGGAGGAAAAAGGGGGAGGCTTGCAAGCCGAAGAAAAGCATTCCAACCGTGAAGCACGGGGGTGGCAGCATCATGTTGTGGGGGTGCTTTGCTGCAGGAGGGACTAGTGCACTTCACAAAATAGATGGCATCGTGAGGTAGGAAAATAATGTGGATATATTGAAGCAACATCTCAAGACATCAGTCAGGAATTTAAAGCTTGGTCGCAAATGGGTCTTCCAAATGGACAATGAGCCCAAGCATACTTCCAAAGTTGTGGCAAAATTTAAGGACAACAAAGTCAAGGTATTGGTGTGGCCATCACAAAGCCCTGACCTCAATCATATAGAAAATTTGTGTGCAGAATTGAAAAGCGTGTGCGAGCAAGGAGGCCTACGAACCTGACTCAGTTACACCAGCTCTGTCAGGAGGAATGGGCCAAAATTCACCCAACTTATTGTGGGAAGCTTGTGGAAGGCTACCCGCAACGTTTGACCCAAGTTAAACAATTTAAAGGCATTGCTACCAAATACTAATTGAGTGTTTGTAAACTTCTGACCAACTGGGAATGTGATGAAAGAAATAAAAGCTGAAATAAATCATTCTCTCTACTCTTGTTCTGAAATTTCAAATTTTTAAAATAAAGTGGTGATCCTAACTGACATAAGACAGGGCATTTTTACTAGGATTAAATGTCAGGAATTGTGAAAAACTGAGTTTAAATATATTTGGCTAAGGTGTATGTAAACTTCCGACGTCAACTGTACATAATTTGTTGGCCTATCCCTCTGTACTGGTACAGATATACTACTCACACCACTCCTCTCAGGATCCCTCCCCTTGACCCAACTTCCTCTACTTTCTTCACTGCCTCAGCATATGACAACTTCTGCACTACTCTAACCCTGGAAACCTCAACCTGCTTCTCTCGCACCGGACATTTCTGATCCCCAGCCCCATGGGGACCCGTACAATTAACACGTATCCCTACTTTCCCCAATGCTTGTCTCATTTCCTTCTGCACACTTCTCACACCTAGGAACCTCCCTCCTACACACTGCTGCCACATGCCCATAAGCTTGACACCTGTAACAACGTAATGTATTCGGTACAAAAGCTCGTAAAGGTTATCTTATATATCTGAACATCACTTTGTCGGGCAAAGAGTCAACATCAAAACTCAAAAGAACAGCCAATGACTCTCCTGTTTCACCACTCTCACCACCCTGTCTGCATCGCACCAAACGACGAGCAACACAAACAACAGGAATCTTCCCCTTCAGTTGGTCAACTTCTACATTTACCCCAGTAATCACTCCTTTCAATGGCGCCCTTTTCTTGAGAGCGAAACAATTCACATTTCTTGCCCCCATTTGTTTAACACCGAGTGCCTTCTCCCTCTGACCAGCAGAAACAGAAACAATTATCACAAGACCTCTTCTGGTTACCCTCACCGATTCCACAGTACCCAATTCTGTTTTCACCCACCCTGAAGCCACAAATAGATCAGCCAAAAGGCAAGGGTCCACTTTTTCCAAAAACCTCACTCCTACTGTCACAGACTCATCATACTTCCGGGCCACAGAATTTCAGAAATGTTCTAAATAAAGAAGTCCCACACGTAATAGTAGGAAAGTGTCAATATCCTCTATTTATTCATGATATATGAAAACAATTGTCTAAACATGAACAATGATTCATTTGCATTACATTTGTGTTTTAAAACATGTTCCAAAGTCAAATATATTCCACCAATGTGAATCACTGTAAATGGAATACATATTGGCTTATAGAGCAAAAACTATTCTACACAATTCTGTGTAGTAGGCTACAATTAATAAATGTAGCTATAAATGCTACAAAATCCACCTTCACAGTGAGTTTATGCAGATCACTTGACTGGCATAAAACATTTGCAACTGGTTGCCGTGTATCTTCTTCAGCACTGTGGCCTCTTGCCCCTTCCGCTCTCTTCACCGCCTCCACATACAAGATCTGCCGTACAGCCCTGATCCTTGACACCTTGGCCTCTTTCCCCATAACAGGGTACTCAGGGAAATAGGCGGTAACTAAATCAAATCGAATTGTATTTGTCACATATTAGCCGAATACAACAGGTTTAGACCTTACTGTGAAATGCTTACTTACAAGCCTGTAACCAACAATGCAGTTCAAACAAGAGTTAAGAAAATATTTACTCAATAAATAAAGTAAAAAATAATAAAAATAACACAATAAAATAACAATAACGAGGCTATATACAGGGGGTACCGGTACCAAGTCAATGTGCGGGGGTACAGGTTAGTCGAGGTAATATGTACATGTAAGTATGGGTAAAGTGACTATGTATAGATGTTAGACAGCACATAAGAGCAGTGTAAAGAGAAATGGGGGGAGTGGAATCAATGTAAATAGTCTGCGTGGCCATTTGATTAATTGTTCAGTAGTCTAACAGCTTGGGGTTAGAAGCTGTTAAGGAGTCTTTTGGTCTTAGACTTGGCGCTCAGGTACCGTTTGCCGTGCGGTAGCAGAGAGAACAGTCTATGACTTGAGTGACTGGAGTCTTTTTTGGGCCTTCCTTTGACAACGCCTAGTATATAGGTCCTGGATGGCAGGAAGCTTGGCCCCAGTGATGTACTGGGCCGTACACACTACCCTCTGTAGCGCCTTACGATCAGATGCCGAGCAGTTGCCATACCAGGCGGTGATGCCATCGGTCACAATGCACTCGATGGTGCAGCTGTAGAACTTTTTGAATGATCCGGGGTCCCATACCAAATCTTTTCAGTCTCCTGAGGGGGAAAATTTGTTGTCATGCCCTCTTCACGACTGTCTTGGTGTGTTTGGACCATGATAGTTTGCTGCTGATGTGGACACCAAGGAACTTGAAACTCTTGACCCGCTCCACTACAGCCCCGTCGATGTCAATGCGGGCCTGTTTGGACTGCCTTTTCCTGTAGTCCACGATCAGCTATTTTGTCTTGCTCACATTGAGGGAGAGGTTGTTGTCCTGGCAGTCTCTGACCTCCTCCCTATAGGCTGTCTCATCGTTGTCGGCGATCAGGCCTACCACTGTTGTGTTATCAGCATACTTAATGATAGTTTTGGAGTCGTGTTTTGCCACGCAGTCTTGGGTGAACAGGGAGTACAGGAGGGGACAGATGTGTTGTTGCCTACCCTTACCACCTGGGGGCGGCCCGTCAAGAAGTCCAGGATCCAGTTGCAGAGGGAGGTGTTTAGTCCCAGGGTCCTTAGCTTAGTGATGAGCTTTGTGGACACTGTGGTGTTGAACGCTGAGCTGTAGTCAATGAACAGCATTCTCACATAGGTGTTCCTTTTGTCCAGGTGGGAAAGGGTATTGTGGAGTGCGATTGAGATTGTGTCATCTGGGGATCTGTTGGGGCGGTATGCAAATTGGAGTGGGTCTAGGGTTTCTGGGATGATGGTGTTGATGTGAGCCATGACCAGCCTTTTAAAGCACTTCATGGCTACCGACGTGAGTGCTATGGGGCGGTAATCATTTAGGCAGGTTACCTTCACTTCCTTGGGCACAGGGACTATGCCCCTGGGATAACTATACAAATTGGAAAGCCTTAAGATTAATAATCCACTTGTTTAGAGAGAAACATTTAGATAATTTTAGAGTAAAGTAGTAATATGTTGGATGAGTGTGTTGGGGGCAACTCGCCCCCGTTACTAGGGGTAACTGGCGTACTCGGGGTGCTAGCTAGCAACCTTACTACCAGATCGTCTGAGGTAAAATACATTAAGAATATAACGTAACTTAATTGCAGTTGTCAATGTTTCCACTAAAGACTGATAGCTTTAAAGTTAATGTTATTTGCCTTTTAGCTATTTTACACAGCATTTTGTGTCATATAGCTAGATAGCTAGCCATATTTTTAAGAGAGAGCTTTTCAATTGGCATCTCTCCCCCTGTTTTTAGTAACAGGTGGGGACTGGATTAGGTGTGAGCAGTGCAGGAGGTGGGCTCATGAGTTGTGCTCCAATTTTACTGGGGATAGCTTTATTTGTGACCTATGTTCAAATTAGAATCGTGCAATAGCAGAGCATAAGAGGGTTGCCACATTAAAGTTACACTGAATTAATTAGTTAAGTTATTGTAATTAAATGTTCAATTCCAATGTTATTTAATCTTATTAGTTATATTCCATTCCAATATTATAGTCCAATTAAAATGTTTTTTTTATGAATTAAAAACAACTACTGAAAACCTTTTGCTCCTGAATGTCATTTTAAAGACTGCTGGGATTTAGAATATTGCATTATTCATATTTAGTGCATAATGGATTGTATGGAAAAGGACCAACAAAGAAAAAAACAAAGAAAATGAATGTGCAGGTGAGTTAAAAAGAGGAACTTTACATCAAATCTCCTCATAGTGCGGATATTAATTGTGACATGTGCAACACCATTTCCCAATTGGGAAGCCCAATTACCACAACCCAGTTACTCCGGTACAACATTTCATAAAATAACAAAAAAAGTGTGAACTGTAGCCATGCCTAAGCTTGACCTTTGTCCACATACCATTTTTTTTCTCCAAATGTTGCTTTTTTTGTGTGTCAGCAATTAGACATTGTTCTTAGGGGGGCTAGTTACCCTCAAGTACCCTATTCAAAGAAGTCCAGAGTATGATCCCCACCACAGTTGCAACATTTTCCATTCACAGATTCTTCAATAACATACTTCTTCCATCTGCAAACATTTGACATGTGGCCATATCTTTTGCAATTCCCACACTCTACCTCACATATCCAAGCTTCACATGTGTATTTAGAGTCTCAAACAACAATAGTATTGATAGGCTTTTCTCCTTCTTTCCATTTATCAGACTGGCCAGGCGATGTGCACTGTCCACTCCTGGGATTTTCTGAATAAGGTAAGCTACTCGTCATCTATATCGAACGAGACGCCAGGTATAATGGTGCTTTCAAGACCACTGGGAACTCGAAAAAAAACGAGGTCAAATCATGGTGCGCGAGTCAGCTGTTTTTTCACCCTCAATCGCCCGCTAATAACCCACCCGCAACCGCCGATTATACAGTATGTGATAAAGTGAAAATCTGAGACCTGCACCCGACCCTAACCCTCAAATATAGAACATGCACTGCGCTCTAGGCTACAGTCAGAGAAGGCAGAACGATTTTTTGACAGGGGGTGCAGGATTTTTTTGTTGCCTGATTTAGATATGTTTCTGTTTATAATTTCCGACATTTTGGTAGGCTATTTGTAGTTCAGTTTGTCTATAATTAGATACATGCAGCTTCTCTTCTGTCATTATGTTGCCATAGAAGACCAAATAAACCCTTGCCCACCAGAATAATGTCATAAATGGTAGAATGAATGCTTCAGTCTAGTTGACATTGGTAACGTTTTCTCGGTCATCTCGGATTCTTTCGCAGAGCTAAGACGTTTAGGGATCTGGGAGAAAATGCAATAACCCCCCAAAACTGGGAAAGATTTTCTGTGCAAAATGTCCAAATTACATTAGTTTGACCGGTTGTAAGGAAAGTTTGACCGGTTGTAAGGAAATATAAAGTTGTGAAAATGATGGATGCATAATTTTATCAGTTTTTATAATAAAGCAGTTCCTAACTGCGCATTCGCATACTCCCAAGGTGCTGCAAGAGAGAAATCATATTTCTCCAATCCTTTCCCCAAGTCAAAATGTAGCATATTTGTGTAGCCTATCATTTTACTACAATTAATGCTTAATTCTGCAGGAGATCATATTACAGTTTTTCCCAATTGTTTACACACTAAAATGGGAAGTTGAAACGCAATCACCGAAACCTGAAACTCATGTACCAAATCCCTAAAACAAGTCTGCAAAATTGCAGGCACAATTCCTGCTTTACACTCAGTTTTCAATTCTATGTCACACTTTTTGCAAAACACCACACAGTTCTCTACATTAGGCACAACATTCCAAATTAAAATCTCTTAAATCCCTTTGGAAAGCAATGCCAACCACAATGCCAAGTTCTATACACCAATTGGCAACACCCACTCTTCACAGGTGTAAACACTAGTTGCTAAATTGTTCACTTAGAAATCAAAGCTTTAACACTATAAAGGGCCACAGATGTGCTCTCCTGTTTTGGAGGAAAATGGAAGTCAATGGTGAAGCAAGAGCTAGCGGTGAAGGAGTGAGAGTAGGAAGAGGAGGACAAGGAAGGACTGTTGTCTCAGATGAGATCAACCATGGATTGAGTATGAGGGAGGCTGGGCAGAGAGTTCAGACCTACCTGAGCGGCTACACGGTTGCATCTATCATCCATACATTCAGAAATGAGAACCGTTAGTTACCTGCTATCTACACTATGATCTTTATGTATGTATACTGCATTCTGACATATCAGTAGGCCTATGGTACTCTGTGATTGTTGGGCAATGTTACAGTAATGTCACTTCATATTGAAAGAAAAAATATTTTAGTTTACTATAACCAATCATATTTGTGGATCTTCTGCAGAACTGAGAGGCCAGGCCGTGATGGAAGACACTGGCTGTTCACACCAGAACAGGAGACCGCTATTGTGAACATGGTGGTGACAAACCATACCATAAGATTATGAGAAATCCAGAATCACAATTGCAGACCACACAATATTCATTAACATTCACCAGGTGGGCTTGTCTACATTGGACCGTGTATTACAGTGCAACCGAAACTGGTCTATAGGGTGCCATTTGAGCGAAACTCAGATGGTTAAAGAACAGCGCTATGAATATGTGCAAGTAAGGGACTTTCACCATGTGCGCAGCCGTTAGCCAGCAAGGCGTCCTCCATCACCATGCCAAACTTGGTCTTTACAACACCGCCCTTCTCATCACATTCCTGGACACACATGGCATCCTCATTCCAGCTGAGCAGAGGGGTGGACCAGAGCAGCCCAGGTATGTTGTCATCTGGGACGCCGTTAGTTTCCACCGGGCTGCTCTGGTCCGCAACTGGTTCATCGACCATCCACAATTTATTGTTCTATACCTCCCACCATATTCCCAATTCCTGAACCCATGGCGATGGAAGGTGTATGACCAACATCCCCTCGCACACATGCCTCTTCTCCAGGCAATGGAGGATGCATGTGGTGAAGTTGATGTGGGGGCTTTCGACGGCTGGATCCGTCACTCCAGAAGATTCTTTCCCCGCTGTTTAGCCAGGGAGAACATCGCTTCTGATGTAGATGAGATGCTGTGGCCAGACCAAAATAGGAGGCAGGATGCAGCCTAATGTCTCTTACATTTTGCATGTGTTTGTCTTTTTGTGTTTAGAGTTTTGAAAGAATGAGCCACTTTAAAAAAAAAAAATTGTATGGAAAACCCTTTATCTTACTGAATGTTTTTCCTGGTTTTCTCCTGTTGGGTATGGAAAGTGTTATGTACAAAACACAAGTGTTCAAAAATACTGCATTTGGAAGTCAATGTTTTTGTTACTGTATTGCATTTGTGTTTATGTATATTTGAGTAGGTATACATTGTTACACTAGTTGGTTGTGAAAGATTGCCTTAACGCTGAAAATGCAAGAGGCATAACCCTACTGATGGGATATTCATAGTAGTGTTGAGCACATCAGTGTGTTGGTTGGTAGACTGATCTAGTCATATGACGAGTGTGTCATTTTTGATGCAAAAAAAACATTTTGGAAAGAACAGTTTTGAATGCACTGTTTGCTTTTGCTAGAGGTTTGTGGTTTTGGGAAAATGGCCCAAAGGTTCAGCAAACGTGTGTAAACAATTTCGGAAAACTGTAATTGCACTATATATTCATTCAGCAAACACATGCGCTCAATATAAACTCAAGTCATCACAACCTAAACTCAATGCGCACACCTTTCTCCAGGTGCAAACACTAAGCCTCTGTTAACACGCCAATCAGAATTGCAGGATCAATAAATAGGGCCTAGAGGCATGTGCTTTGGAACAATGGATCCAAACCATGCCGAAGTTGCAAGACAACCGAGAGGACGACGACGACAAGTAATCTCCGATGAAATCCGTGCCACCCTAGTTCATCATGTGCTCATACATGGGTGGACTGAGAGAAGCTGGACAGCTAGTGCAACACAACCTAAGCCGTTACAGTTGCATCCATTGTCCGTACTTTCAGAAGGGGAAAACCGTTCATTTGCCTTGTTACTGTGATACATGTAATGTTGTAGTGCATATAGACTGAATCTCCACTTTGTTCCCAGTGTATTTTTTACCACAGTAATGGATGACCATAGGTCAGTGACCAAATGTCATTTTTGCAGAACTTCGAGGCGGCCATCTATTGGAGGTAGGCGGAGACTTCTCACAGCTGAGCAGGAGACTGCCCTGGGGAATATGGTGATTGCCAATAATGCCATCCATTTGAGGGAAATTCAAACCCATATAGTTGAAGACCAGGGAGTCTTCCATGGAAATAATAGCATCAGCATTTCCATCATTGACCGGATCGTTCAGAAGAACCTCATAAGCAAATGTACCGTGTGCCTTTTGAAAGGAATTCAGAGTTAAGGAGCAA
This sequence comes from Salmo trutta, assembly GCF_901001165.1. NCBI lineage: Eukaryota > Metazoa > Chordata > Actinopteri > Salmoniformes > Salmonidae > Salmo > Salmo trutta. The sequence goes on from NC_042974.1 coordinate 27,780,485, forward strand.
TGATTCCAATATGTGCAGGTAATTGCAATACTATACAGAATTTTTACAGTATGTAGAGTATGGCCCATCTCTCCAGCGTATAAATACAGTACTGTATAGAAATGTTACAGTAACTGCAGTACACAATCTTTCATACCAATACTGTATTTGTAGTAGAGTAACATTTGTATTTTTGTACTTCTGTAGAAAATCTTTGAGCTGGATGCCGTGGATGACCCACAGGAGTACACCTTCATCGACGAGGCAGGGTTCAACCTAACAAAAAGGCGCAAAAGGGGGCGCAACATCATTGGTCACCGTGCCATCCTACAAGTTCCTGGCCAGAGGGGAGGCAACGTCACCCTATGTGTAGCCATCAGCAATCGTGGTGTCCTCCACCGTCATGACAAAGTGGGTCCATACAACACGGCACAACTCCTTCTATTTCTAGATCAGCTGCACAATAACATTCTTCAACAGGAAGGGGAGCCAGGGCAACCAGAGCAAGCCCAAGATGTTGTCATTTGGGATAATGTGAGTTTCCATCTGGCTGCTCTGGTTCATGTCTGGTTCAATGACCACCCCAGGTTCACTGTTCTTTTTTTGCCAGCATATTCCCCATTTTTGAATCCTATTGAGGAATCTTTCTCAGTATGGCGGTGGAGAGTGTATGACCGCAACCCCTACACACAGCAAAACCTCCTGGAGGCAATGGTGGACGCCTGTGGTGATGTGTCTGTGGAGTCTATCCATGGTTTTCTAAGGCACGCAAGGGCATTTTTCCCACACTGCCTGGCAAGAGAAAACATAATGTGACGTTGATGAGATATTATGGCCTGACCCAGACGTGAGATGAGAACGCTGATGCTGAGTAACCTGTACATTTGCTGCATTTGGAAATAAAGCTTTTAGAAATTAGGTATTTTACTGTGCATGGACTCTTCCTTACATGTTTTGTCAGTGTGACATTTCAAAGGTCAGGTTTTTGACCAAAACAGCATATACAGTAGTATTCCCTTATCCACTAATGTAAGAGGTATTTATTACAGTACTGTTTTTAATTTCTCTCGCCAGGGTGTTCCTGAAAGGGTTATCTGGATAGTCAGTGCTGGGATTTTACAAAGTTCCAAATGATTTCTCTGAAACCTATTCTAAACATTTTGGTAGCAGTGCTTTGAATTTATCCCTCCAGTGTGTAACAAACAGTCATGTAGTCTGGATTTTTTGGTGTTATGTGTGTTGTCTGAGGGCAAAGTTTGAATTGGGACCCAGAAGTTAGATGTTTGTACCGTTGTGTGTGAGTTTTTAAAATTGTGTGTGAAGATTTGAGAGAATGGTGAGTTGTTCCAGGAATTGTGTCTAAGCAATTGAGAAAAACTACCGTAATTTCCAGACTATTAAGCGCACCTGAATATAAGCCGCACCCACTGAATTAAAAAAATGAAAAAAATATTTTGAACATAAATAAGCCGCACATGTCTATAAGCCGCAGGTGCCTACCGGTACATTGAAACAAATTAACTTTACACAGGCTTTAACGAAACACGGCTTGTAACAAAAATAAATAGGCTTTAACGAAATACGGCTTGTAACAAAAATAAATTGACTTTAACGAAACACGGCTTGTAACAAAAAATAAAATTAGCAGTAAGCTTTAGTTGTCTTTTTGCACTGAGTCAATTTCATTGGTCTAATGAAATCTTCATGCCGCCAAAAAACTGAGCACGTCACAGAATGTTTTTTTTTTAGAAAAAACATTTGAAAGTGGGAAAAATCCATATATTAGCCGCGTCATTGTTTAAGCCGCAAGGTTCAAACCCTGGGAAAAAAGTTGCGGCTTATAGTCCGGAATTTACGGTAAGTTAATTTTAACAGTGGTCAAATATGCTACTATGGCTCTTTGATCATACTGTAGGCCTACCAGAGTGTTTTTGATGGTATGGCCAAAATGCATCCCATAACATTTGAACATGGAAATACACTACATGGCCAAAAGTATGTGACCACCCCTTCAAACTATTTAAGCCACACCCATTGCGGACAGGTGTATAAAATCACGCATGCAGGCATCCAATCTCCATAGGCAAACATTGGCAGTAGAATGGCCTGTACGGAAGAACTGACTTTCAACGAGGCACCGTCATAGGATTCCACCTTTCCAACAAGTCAGTTCGTCAAATTTCTGCCCTGCTAGAGCTGCTCCGGTCAACTGTAAGGGATGTTACTGCGAAGTAGAAACATCTAGGAGCAACAATGGCTCAGCCGAGAAGTGGTAGGTTTCACAAGCTCACAGAACGGGACCGCCGATTGCTGAAGCGCATAAAATCGTCAGTCTTCGGTTGCAACACTCACTAAGTTCCAAATTGCCTCTGGAAGCAACGTCAGCACAATAACTGTTCATCGCTTCATGACATGGGTTTCCATGGCTGAGCAGCCACACACAAGCCTAAGATCACCATGCGCAATGCCAAGCGCTGGCTGGAGTTGTGTAAAGCTTGCCACCATTGGACTCGGGAGCAGTGGAAACGCATTCTCTGGAGTGATGACTCACGCTTCACCTTCTGGCAGTCCGACGGATGATTCTGGTTTTGGTGGATGCCAGGAGAACTCTACCTGCCCCAATGCGTAGTGACAACTAAAGTTTGGTGGAGGAGGAACAATGGTCTGGGGCTGTTTTTCATGGTTTGGGCTATGTCCCTTAGTTCCAGTGAAGAGATCTTAATCATCAAATCAAATGTATTTATATAGCCCTTCTTACATCAGCTGATATCTCAAAGTGCTGTACAGAAACCCAGCCTAAAACCCCAAACAGCAAGCAATGCAGGTGTAGAAGCTCGGTGGCTAGGAAAAACTCCCCAGAAAGACCAAAACCTAGGAAGAAACCTAGAGAGGAACCAGGCAATGAGGGGTGGCCAGTCCTCTTCTGGCTGTGCCGGGTGGAGATTATAACAGAACATGGCCAAGATGTTCAAATGTTCATAAATTACCAGCATGGTCAAATAATAATAATCACAGTAGTTGTCGAGGGTGCAACAGGTCAGCACCTCAGGAGTAAATGTCAGTTGGCTTTTCATAGCCAATCATTGAGAGCATCTCTACCGCTCCTGCTGTCTCTAGAGAGTTGAAAACAGCAGGTCTGGGACAGGTAGCACATCCGGTGAACAGGTCAGGGTTCCATAGCCGCAGGCAGAATAGTTGAAACTGGAACAGCAGCATGGCCAGGTGGACTGGGGACAGCAAGGAGTCATCATGCCAGGTAGTCCTGAGGCATGGTCCTAGGGCTCAGGTCCTCCGAGAGAGAGAGAATTAGAGAGAGCATACTTAAATTCACACAGGACACTGGAGAAATACTCCAGATATAACAGACTGACCCTAGCCCCCCGACACATAAACTACTGCAGCATAAATACTGGAGGCTGAGACAGGAGGGGTCCCATCCGATGTGGCCCCATCCAATGATACCCCCGGACAGGGCCAAACAGGCAGGATATAACCCCACCCACTTTTCCAAAGCACAGCCCCCACACCACTAGAGGGATATCTTCATCCACCAACTTACCATCCTGAGACAAGGCCGAGTATAGCCCACAAAGATCTCCGCCACGGCACAACCCAAGGGGGGGCGCCAACCCAGACAGGAAGACCACGTCAGTGACTCAACCCACTCAAGTGACGCACCCCTCCTAGGGACGACATGGAAGAGCACCAGTAAGCCAGTGACTCGGCCCCTGTAATAGGGTTAGAGGCAGAGAATCCCAATGGAGAGAGGGGAACCCGCTAGGCAGAGACAGCAAGGCGGTTCGTTGCTCCAGTGCCTTTCCGTTCACCTTCACACTCCTGGGTCAGACTACACTCAATCATAGGACCTACTGAAGAGATGAGTCTTCAATAAAGACTTAAAGGTTGAGACCGAGTCTGCGTCTCTCACATGGGTAGGCAGACCATTCCATAAAAATGGAGCTCTATAGGAGAAAGCCCTGCCTCCAGCTGTTTGCTTAGAAATTCTAGGGGCAATTAGGAGGCCTGCGTCTTGTGACCGTAGCGTACGTGTAGGTATGTACGGCAGGACCATATCGAAAAGATAGGTAGGAGCAAGCCCATGTAATGCTTTGTAGGTTAGCAGTAAAACCTTGAAATCAGCCCTTGCCTTAACATTAAGCCAGTGTAGGGAGGCTAGCACTGGAGTAATATGATCAAATTTTGGGGTTCTAGTCAGGATCCTTGCAGCCGTATTTAGCACTAACTGAAATTTATTTAGTGCTTTATCCGGGTAGCCAGAATGTTGCAGCATACAATGACATTCTAGACGATTCTGTGATTCCAAATTTGTGGCAACAGTTCCTGTTTCAGCATGACAATGCCCCCATGCACAAAGCGAGGTCCATACAAAAATGGTTTGTCGAGATCGGTGTAGAAGAACTTGGAAAGGTATAGAAGGAATTGGACCGCCGACTGCGAGCCAGGCCTAATTGTCCAACATCAGTGCCCGACCTCACTAACACTCTTGTTGCTGAATGGAAGTCCCCACAGCAATGTTACAACATCTAGTGGAAAGCCTTCCAACAAGAGTGGAGGCTGTTATAGCATCAAAGCAGTACGAACTCCATGATTTTGGAATGAGATGTTCGAGGAGCAGGTGTCCACATACATTTGGTCATGTAGTGTACATATATGAAAATTGTGCATTTCTATATTTTGTAGAATATGAAGCTAAAAAGTTCTACCTGATGACATCAACAAAAAAAGTGATTTTCAAACACAATGAGATTCACGGTGACGTGGGAAGCAAAACAAATGCCTTCCCTCTGACTACAAACTTGTTGCAGGTTTTGAAAATCACTGTAAAAACAACACTTTTAATCCTACCCTGTGATGTCACAGAGAAGCATTTTTTAGGACCTTATTATGTATTTAACCACAGAAACACGCTGTTTTCACACATGTAGACACTGGTTTGGTGCTAAAGATAATGAATATGAATATAATGAAAAGTGGTGGAATTGCCCTTTAAATTCATGTTCAGTCTGCCTCATATTCCTTGTTATTCCCCTTTATAGCCACACAGTGGTGCTGAGTGTCAAGAGTTTACCAAGAGGAAACTGCTATGGGCTTTCTCAGGGTTGATCATTAACCTCAGTGACAAACCATACTAAGATACTGTTGGTTTTGCCCCTATAGTTTAGAGGAGATTAAAACCAGTATTGACACAGCTGAGAATAGTGCCTATTGTTCCACTGAAGGAAAACAGTGACTATAAGGACAAGGTGAACAATCTGTAACGTTCACGATAGCAAACAGGACTGGAAGAGAAAGATAAACCAGGGGGAGTCTCTAGAGTCTAAGAATCTCTATCATGGCCAAGGAGTGATGCATCCTGGTCAGTTGACTCAAAGCTAAGAAGCTCTCCATTTCATGGTTGCATTGTACCGTGATTCAACGGTTTAGAAGCCATTTCGAAGCTTCAGAAATCCCCGATTCGCATTACATAATGTTTAAAAATATATTTTGTGTGTGTTAATGTGGGATGATAGAGAGGTTTTGCATTTGTATGTGTGTATTTGTATTCTTACCCTCTCCTTTGATATCATGGGAATTGCCAATCACAGCAGTCCCAGGGACTGCTGGGTGTTCATCCTAAAAGACAGAAGACAACCATGCAGGAAACAACAGAACAGTGACTCTTTAACATAATCATGAAATGTATTTTATTAGTGAGTCAACTGAACATATACCTGACCCATTCATGTCGTGATGGAAAAAGTACCCAATTGTCATACTTGAGTAAAAGTAAAAATACCTTGTTAGAAAATGACTCAAGTAAAAGTGAGTCACCCAGTAAAATACTACTTAAGTACAAGTCTAAAAGTATTTGGTTTTAAATATACTTAAGTATCAAAGGTAAAAGTAAATGCTGTAAATCATGTCAAATTCTTTCTATTAAGCAAACCAGACATCACTAACTTTTACAGGTGCACAATCGAGAGCATCCTGTTGGGCTTTATCACCGCCTGGTACGGCAACGGCACCGCCCACAACCGCAAGGCTCTCCAGAGGATGGTGCAGTCTGCACAACGCATCACCAGGGGCAAACTACCTGCCCTCCAGGACACCTACAACACCCGATGTCACAGGAAGGCAAAAATGACCTCGCCTTCCATCCAGAAGGCGAGGTCAGTACAGGTGCATCAAAGCTGGGACAGAGAGATTGAAAATCAGCTTCTATCTCAAGGCCATCAGATTGTTAAACAGCCATCACTAGCACAGAGAGGCGGCTGCCTACCTACAGACTTGATATCATTGGCCACTTTAATAAATGGAACACTAGTCACTTTAATAATGCCACTTTAAGAATGTTTATCTCACATTACTCATCTCATATGTATATACTGTATACTGTATCCTTCACTATCTATTCTTTACTATCTATTGCATCTTAGCCACCTGTCACTGATAATCCATATATTTTATACTTATATATTCTCATCCCATTCCTTTACTAGATTGTGTGTATTAGGTTTTGTTGTGGAATTTGTTAGATATTAGGTTTTGTTGTAGAATTGTTAGATATTACCTGTTAGAAACTGCTGCACTGTCGGATCTAGAAGCATAAGCATTTCGCTACACTCGCAATAACATCTGCTAGCCATCTGTATGTGACTAATAAAATGTGATTTTAAGACAAATTCAGTGCATGGAGATTTACTGAAATGACTAGCAAAAGAAGTGGAGGGGATGTTTAGTGGGGAGGTCACATTTCCACTCCAACAAAGCCCTGTAGATCTGTTAAATAAGGAAAAGGAAGCATATGCTGTCTAGTTTTAATTGCGAAAGGAAGTAAGGCGGGTGTGACCCATCTACCACAGGGTCACATCGGGTCAAGCCTGAGGGATTGGTGGACATAAAGCTATCTGTCTCTGTTCTAAAGATGAAAAGACTGGGACTAACTAGAGACTCCATAATTCATGTAAAAAGAAAAGCAAGAAACCATAGACAGACCACCTTCTCCTCCATGAGAACAGGCAGAATTCTGAATGCCGAAGAAGGGCCTCATGGCCAATACACACACATACCGTCTGTGGGGACAGGGAGAGAGACAGGAGGTGCATGGAAAAGTGCAATAGGCAGGGTTAAAGGGATGTGATGCTGACTTATTGGAGAGTAGTTGACATGTACTGTATTTGACCAAAGTCTGGCTGCATGACAGATTGTCTATGTTTTCCTGACAGGGAAGAGCGGTCTGGGGTGTATTGAAAGGAACCCCTGTGGCTATGGCAAATTAGTAATATGTGATAATCAGCTTAATAAAAAAGGAATTGTAGTACTGGACAAGAAAATTACACTTCATTTTCTTATTAAGCCTTTGGAAGAACCCTACTCTCCAGGCCCCCTCGAAAGACTTTGCACATATGCTCATGGAGAAAACCCCAGAAAGTGATTTTCGAAGAATTAGGTCATGGCCCTCCCCACTCGCCCGCTGGGGGGTGTGGGGAGTCGGGGAGAAGGGGGTAAGTCTGTTGGGGGTGATGGTGGGGGGGGGGGGGTATTTTAATTCATTTTCAGTGGAGCATGCAGATGTTCCTTGTGCTAATCGGAAATTAGTGTTAAACCACTGATAAACAGTATCAGACAGACTTACTGGCTAGATCAGCACAGAAACTACCACAGCAAATCAAGTTGTGCCTTAGACGCAGAGCTTTCTCCTCCAGCAGCATGCAACACAGCAGCACTAATGTTAGCATTTATTTGAAAATAAGCTTGCTTATGCATGATTTTTGGAAAGTCATGATTGTCTCCTCCTTACAAACCTAACTTGACCAGATTTTCAGAAGCATTTCGATAAGCCCTTGCGCCATGTTATGTACTGTATTAGGATGCTCGTTCCATTATGGTAGTGCAATAAAATCTTTAAAGACTTTACAAATTACGACGCCTGTTTAAAAAGACTGAGGAGATTTTAGAATGTGCCATTCAGCTGAGACCATCAAAGCTGAAGAATTTACCACATCAGACAACCTGGGCCGAGACAGTCAGCAGCCCTGAGGTTACCTGTCTGCCACCATGTATCCACTAAAGGGCATCTTCCATTTTCCCCCACATTGTAGAATCATTACCATGCCTCGTGATTGATAGTCTCCCCCACTGCATGAAGAAAGATCCGTTCAGTACAGTTACACTCAGTGATAGTTCATGAAATGGTGAAATGTACTCTAGGCATATAAATGCTGTATTATCTGGGCTGCCTTTTTACTGATGGGGTTTTCAGCTATAAGATACTAATAATAAAGATATTACATTTTTTGAACTGTTTTGATTCATTCTCATTTTGGTTTATAAATGTGATGCTGATAGCTATAGCCAAGCACTGAGAGACACATATTTTGCTAATGTCATTGTAACACTGACAGGAATCACTGTAATCAAGTCAAGTTTCCATAACACGCAAAGCCATTAACTTTGAATTTGGATTGGCATCTATGCAACTAAATGACATACAGAACAGTTCATCAGTAATTTAATCTAGCTGGTAGAATTAACTGTTGATAGTATAATAAGTTGTGCTGGATAGTTTGACAACATTGGTTAAAGCGGCAGATTATGATGCAGGAGGCCTCGCTCACCAGAGCCGAGGGTTTTGAGGGAGGACCTGTCATACTTTTTCACCCAGCGCTCCTAATACTGTACTTCAGCAGCAGCCTGATGGCAGTGGCAGCACCGTAGAGCCGCTTAAATCCAAAGTTACTCCACTGTCTCCCAGTATCGCCCTGAGGGGACAGAGACAGATAGTCATCATGGCGAAGTCATACACTACATGCATACACATAGTTATTACTCATCGGAAATAAAGTATATCCTTCCTGTCTCTATAACCCACTTAATACGGGCACAGAGAGAAAAACAGGACATTTCCTGTGCAATGGCCGATGTCCTACCACCACATAGCTTACAACAAACCTTAACAATTAACTGATAACACTCTGAAGTACCTCTTCAGTTGACAACCCAAGGTAGTAAACCAAGACTTAACTTGTCATCAACTCAGTTAACGAGTCACTCAACACTGGAGAAATGCCTGTACTGCATACTATATGACAATGTTTGCTTTCATAGCCAAGGAATATATACTGTAGCACAACTTTGGATTTCACCCCCATCTCATAATCAAATGGTTTAGACCACAGGGGTCAAACTCATTCCACGGAGGGATGAGTGTCTGCAGGTTTTCGCTCCTCCCTTGTACTTGATTGATTAATGAAGGTCACTAATTAGTAAGGAACTCCCCACACCTGGTTGTCTAGGGCTTAATTGAAAGGAAAAACCCAAAACCCAAAACCAGCAGACAGTAGGCTCTCCATAGAATAAGTTTGACACCCCTGGTTTAGACCGCTTGGAGGTTTTGACTGCTCAGAGTGAGCTTCTCTTCTTCTCCCACTTCGACCATGCAGTGACGGTAGCAAAAGTGATTTCTATCCTCGTTTTGAAATGATCAACTTTACCTTGTATATCTAAAAATGACCATACATACTGTTTATTTCAAGCATAACTACCAAACCATTGCTAATGGTGTACCTGAACAATGGAAATAAAATCAAACGTAAGCCCCGATCAGCATGTAGCCTACCTATATGGTGAGAGTCACCGGCGGCAGCTTACCGGTAGGCTACTTCATTCCAGTAAAATACCATTTCGATAGCCATTTGATCAAAATAACCTAGCTAATTACGTCTGTGAGGGGAGCTAAACTACAATGCAAACTGATCACTTTACAGGACTGCTACTGGCTTGTCCAACTACTCATACTCAGTATTACCTCCTCCTGGCACAAGAAAAAGTGTGAGAAACAATTATTACCTCCTCCAATGGGATGTCTAATTTGCCCATGGAAGTTGGGTTAGTGGTCCTCTGGGCCACAAACATATGTTGGACAGAGGGGCAGTTCTTCACTGCTGCATCTACTGTAGGTTTCATGTCTATGAACCGACCTCCCCTCACACCTTGGTTACACATGGTCACAGCTTTACACTGGGCTGCAGATGGGGGACACAGTCTGAGAGATCTGAGACCGTGCTGACATAACTAGACAGTCCAATTGAGAATATGAAGTACTTTGAGAAAATGCAAGAAGCGTATAACAATTGGCCTAATTGCTGTTATCTATTGGTTCTGTTTGAGGTATATACTGTACATGTTATAAATGTTTGATGTGACATGTTGCTCCTAGTTGTCTGTCCAATCCTTCAGTCCGTTTCCTAATCTGCAGGCCTTCTTAATTGGCCTGGTTTCTGTCTGACCGCAAAATTCAGCTTGAAATTTAACAAACCCTTGTCTAATCTCATGATGTTAGTAGCATTTGAGTTAAACAGGACCGTTTCCCACTGGAGTTAATTTGGAAAAAAGGAGAAGAGACTTACAATGACTGGTGTATCCCAGCTACAACGGCCAAGAACATGTCCTATGCATAATGACTCACCTGGGAGTGCTGAGAACTTCGAAGACTGTTTTAATATCAGTCATTTACCCTGTGCCTTCAAACAGAAAATCTGAAATTACTGTAAAATCTCAACATGATTAAGCTTTATTTAAATGCGCAAAGGTTAAATATTGTGTCCGATTTTTATGATTACAGTCTCTAAAATCTCAAAATGTTGAATAGCTGCAGGAATGCACAATCGAAATGCCCTTATGCTCAGTCAACCAAGTGTTATGTTTGGGCTTATGGAGGCAGCAACTGTATACAAAACACAAACGTCCTTGAAATGCATTCTTGGGTTACCAACTGGACCATGAGATCTATTGACATGCCCAAGGTTTCTAGCTAGAATGACAGCCTGTCCCAACCATTATGGTTGAACAGTGTTGGCAACCTTGGCTAGTGTGACTTGACCTAACATTTGTAAAGCTTAAATTAAGAGTTCATCTCAGTCAAACATGAGTCCAGGCCCAGTATCACTCGCCATCCTGAATCCTCCCAGCCAGGGCCTCTGAGCTGAACCCAGCGAACACTACCGCGTCTACAGCACCAATACGAGCACACGTAAGCATGGCAGCCACGGCGATGGGCGACACTGCCATGTAGATGGCCAACCGGTCACCCTTGTTGACCACATGCCTCTTCAGGGTGTTGGCTAAGCGGCAGGTAGTCTCAAGTAGCTCCGTGTAGAGCAATCGGATAAAGGTCAGACTAAAGTTATTACTTGGAGCTGCAGTTACCTCAGCTGTTGTTGCATGTGTACGTTAGTAAAAGTATGAGTACTGTATTGATTCCGTCAAACACTATCTGAAGTGTTGAAAACGAATGGGGGGATTTTTGGGTACAACACAGTATGAAAGTGTTTTGCTATAAGGTCTTTGAGTACTACTTTGAATCCCCACTCCTTGCAAGCCATATAGGAATATTTATATTAGTGACTTTGTGGCTTCTTTGAGGCACTGCCATTCACTGGCATGTGTGAGCTATTTACAACTGAACAATGGAGATTCTCAATTAATCATTTTCAGGTGCACTGAAATGTTACACATTTTGTTACATTACAGACTTATTCTAAAATTGATTACATAATTTTTTCCCCTCAACAATCTACATACAATACCTCATAATGACAAAGTGAAAACAGGTTTTTAGAAATGTTTTCAAATTTATAGAAAATTAAATTAAAATACTTGAAATTGAGCTCAGGTGCATCCTGTTTCCATTGATCATCCTTGAGATGTTTCTACAAATTGGAGTCCACCTGTGATAAATTCAATTGATTGGAAATGATTTGGAAAGGCACACACCTTTCTATAGGTCCCACAGTTGACAGTGCATGTCAGAGCAAAAACCAAGCCATGAGATTGAAGGAATTGTCTGTAGAGCTCCAAGACAGGATTGTGTCGAGGCACAGATCTGGGGAAGAGTACCGAAACATTTCTGCAGCATTAAAGGTCCCCAAGAACACAGTGGCCTCCATCATTCTTAAATGGAAGAAGTTTGGAACCACTAAGACTCTTCAAAGAGCTGGCCGCCCGGCCAAACCGAGCAATGACGGCCTTGGTCAGGTATGAGGGCCTTGGTCAGGGAGGTGACCAAGAACCCGATGGTCACTCTGACAGAGCTCCAGAGTTCCTCTGTGGAGATGGGAGAACCTTCCAGAAGGACAACCAACTCTGCAGCACTCCACCAATCAGGCCTTTTATAGTAGAGTGGACAGACGGAAGCGACTCCTCAGTAAAAGGCATATGACAGACCGCTTGGAGTTTGCCAAAAGGAACCTAAAGTACTCTCAGACCAAGAGAAACAATATTCTCTGGTCTGATGAAACCAAGATTGAATTCTTTGGCCTGAATGCCAAGCGTCAGGTCTGGAGGAAACCAGGCACCATCCCTAGGGTGAAGCATGGTGGTGGTAGCATCATGCTGTAGGGATGTTTTTCAGCTGCAGGGACTGGGAGACTAGTCAGGATCGAGGGAAAGATGAAGGGAGCAAAGTACAGAGAGATCATTGATGAAAACCTGCTCCAGAGCGCTCAGAAACCTTCCACCTTCCAACAGGATAACAACCCTAAGCACACAGCCAAGACAAGGCAGAAGTGGCTTCGGTACAAGTCTCAATGTTTCTTGAGTGGCCCAGTCAGAGCCCGGACTTGAACCCGATCAAACATCTCTGGAGAGACCTGAAAATAGCTGTGCAGCGACACTCCCCATCCAACCTGACAGAGTTTGAGAGGATCTGCAGAGACGAATGGGAGAAACTCCCCAAATACAGGTGTGTCAAGCTTGTAGCGTCATTCCCAAGAAGACTTGCGGCTGTAATCGCTGCCAAAGGTGCTTCAAAGTACTGACTAAAGGGTCTGAATACTTATGTAAATGTGATATTTCAGTTGTTTTTTATACATGTGCAAACATTTCTAAAAACTTTTTTTGCTTTTGCTTTGCTACCACAGATCAAGTTGTAGAAACATCTCAAGGGTGATCAATGGAAACAGGATGCACCTGAGCTCAATTTCACGTCTCATAGCAAAGGATCTGAATACTTATGTAAATAAGGTATTTCTGTTTTATTTTGAATACATTTCTAAACCTGTTTTTGTTTTGTCATTATGCGGTATTGGCGGTAGATTGATGAGAAAAAATTGATTTCATCCATTTCTGAATAAGGCTGTAACGTAACAAAATGTGGAAAAAGTCAAGAGGTCTGAATACTTTCCAAATGCACTGTATATACTGAACAAAAATATCCTACAATGAAACGTACAGAGGAAAGTTAGTTACAGGTACTCACTATCACTGAAGTGTATCTTAGCCTATAACAAGCAGCCGATTGTATTATACAATATTTTCATTTTTATATTTTTGCTGCAACAGTGAAATTCTGCAAATCATTTTTGGGGTGCAATTTGTGGCTCAGCTGGTGCAACATTACTTTTCACTTTAATCATTTACATGTCCTATAAAGTAGATTGTGGTATTTTTTAAGACATATCAAAACTTAGATTAATAAAACAAGATTTGTGTTAAATATTTAAATATTTATACTGATTTCCTTTATGTAGCCTAATGTGTGGTAACACATTTTCCTTTTAATTGTTCATCAGCTTCATCTCGTGTAGGCCCTTAACTAAAAAAGTTAAACACTTCAATTAAAACTAAAATGTTCTTCATATTTTCATATGGGCTGCTACTCTGTTATTACATGTCATTCTCATATTCAGGAACAGTGCTGCCTCCTAGAGGACCATAAAGAAGGGTGGAATTATATTCTCATTTAATCTCAATCCCATCATCTGGATTAGTGGAAAACAAATGCAATAGTTTCAATATAACCTGCAAACACATTCCAACGCTTTGTTCAACAACAATTATCCCTTCAGTGTGTGATAAATGTAGCCCTTTTTTCCCCCCCTCAAATCCCTAGTTGAAACTTTACATTATATTGGGCTTGTCAATGGGCATAATGTCTAAAATATCCTAATACAGGCCTATTATGCTGCGGACAGTAATTTCCAAGCCTTGCATGAATAGTATAAATTGGAATTAAACCAATGTTAATTCGAACAGAAATCAATTCTTCATCAACACGCTGAATATCTACTGAAAAAGCTTTAGGCCCATAACCTCCTAATAAATTATGTAATATATATATATATATATATATATATGCTAGTGAATTATCCACCATAAAATATTAATTTTCATGAACTCAAACAAACATTTGTCAGGCAGTTCCTGCTTGACAAAACAACAACAGATATTAAGTTCTTTAAACGAACACTATTTCCATTAAGAGACAATTCCAACAAAAGGCCAGATTATTTGCTGTGTTAATCTATAATGCTCTAAAGTAGTACCATCATATAATTGTTGTGTAGTTTGGGGGAGGGGGATGGAAAGGTATGAAAGTGGCTCATGGATTTGTGGGATAAATTCTGGTTGGTGACATTTTAAAACTGCCTCTGTCTGTAGTGTCTCTAGGTTTTCCTTCCAACCCTAATCTAACACACCTGACTCGAATAACTAGCTGGTTGGTAAAATGAATCAGGTTGGTTACAACTAGGGTTAGAGTGAAAACCTACAGGCCGGTAGCACTCCAGGAACAGGGTTGGAGTGAAAACCTACAGGCCGGTAGCTCTCCAGGAACAGGGTTGGAGTGAAAACCTACAGGCCGGTAGCTCTCCAGGAACAGGGTTGGAGTGAAAACCTACAGGCCGGTAGCTCTCCAGGAACAGGGTTGGAGTGAAAACCTACAGGCCGGTAGCTCTCCAGGAACAGGGTTGGAGTGAAAACCTACAGGCCGGTAGCTCTCCAGGAACAGGGTTGGAGCGAAAACCTACAGGCCGGTAGCTCTCCAGGAACAGGGTTAGAGCGAAAACCTACAGGCCGGTAGCTCTCCAGGAACAGGGTTAGAGCGAAAACCTACAGGCCGGTAGCTCTCCAGGAACAGGGTTAGAGCGAAAACCTACAGGCCGGTAGCTCTCCAGGAACAGGGTTGGAGTGAAAACCTACAGGCCGGTAGCTCTCCAGGAACAGGGTTAGAGCGAAAACCTACAGGCCGGTAGCTCTCCAGGAACAGGGTTAGAGCGAAAACCTACAGGCCGGTAGCTCTCCAGGAACAGGGTTAGAGCGAAAACCTACAGGCCGGTAGCTCTCCAGGAACAGGGTTAGAGCGAAAACCTACAGGCCGGTAGCTCTCCAGGAACAGGGTTAGAGCGAAAACCTACAGGGTGGTAGCTCTCCAGGAACAGGGTTGGAGCGAAAACCTACAGGCCGGTAGCTCTCCAGGAACAGGGTTGGAGTGAAAACCTACAGGCCGGTAGCTCTCCAGGAACAGGGTTGGAGTGAAAACCTACAGGCCGGTAGCTCTCCAGGAACAGGGTTGGAGTGAAAACCTACAGGCCGGTAGCTCTCCAGGAACAGGGTTGGAGTGAAAACCTACAGGTCGGTAGCTCTCCAGGAACAGGGTTGGAGTGAAAACCTACAGGTCGGTAGCTCTCCAGGAACAGGGTTGGAGTGAAAACCTACAGGCCGGTAGCTCTCCAGGAACAGGGTTAGAGCGAAAACCTACAGGCCGGTAGCTCTCCAGGAACAGGGTTGGAGTGAAAACCTACAGGTCGGTAGCTCTCCAGGAACAGGGTTGGAGAACCCTGCGTAATCTCTTTGTGTTTTGTTTTTTCCCCTGCTGCTAATCTTTTTGTTCAATACATGAGAAAAGCAATCACTCACGTATTGTGACCTACGACTGGTTCACTGAGCATTATCAATAGTTTAATACTAACGCAAATGATGGTAATTGTATTCAGCCTGTGTAGTTTATTATAAGTATTGTTTTTGTATGTTAGCTAAGATTGGGAGGTATTCTAGATTGATGAGGCTGTGGAGATAAACATAACGATACAAAATAATCATGTGTTTTTTATAGTAACACCCTTGCCTTTTGTGAACTAACACTAACACTTGACTTTTTTGTACGATCACTGACTTTGCAGGTATATTTAATTGAGGAAAAATGTTCTTACTATGACTGAGATATGTGGTTGTCTCAACTAGCTAAGATGAACGTTCTGGATAAATGACTAATATGAAAATGTAAATTATGTTGAATTAAACATTTTATTCTGCTTGTTGGATTGTACACAGAAACAGATAAACAGTCTGGTTATGCATATCTACAATACTAATTCCAAGAGAACCTTGTTTACAAGCGATCAGTGTAAAATATTTGCATGTGAATTGATTCCTTTGCGCCATTACTTACAAGCAGGATGTGTTGACAAGCACCTTATCATGCTATGATCAATCTCAGGTATTATTAGGGGTTCAGCAGGTTTAAGTGACGTGGAGCTTATAAAGGCTTCTTAAACACTACATACATGTGTTGCAAATCATCTATAACCGTATGCCATGACTTATAAAGGGTTCATAAATGTGGCATAACTGTGTGACATAACCACCAATGTGCAATCACCCACTATGTCTAATATGACATAAACCTGTGTTTTATAAAGGGTGGCATAAGCACTGCTTAATAAATTGAAGCTTTACAAAGCATTTATAACCCTGTCATAGTGGGTTGGATTCCTGGGACCACCCATACATAAAAATGCATTCAGTCATTACTGTAAGTCACTTTGGATAAAAGCGTCTGCTAAATTGTATATTACTCTAAAACATTTCTAGAATGGCCCAATCTCTTTCCCTCTTGGGAGCATAGCCAATATTGGATGTGAATTCAACTTTCCTCATAATTCTGTGCTGCAGGATGACACACACACTAAAGTGCAGTCATGAACAGCAACAAACAAAACGTTGGTAGGGCCTTTTAAAATCTGTTAGAATTTTTGGGCCTAATTTCTCCCAATTTCAGTTTTTCCAGGTTTTCTTATAATTTCCCCCATTTCTTTGCACTTTTTTAATAGAAAAACAACCAAATTGGATTTTCTGTGTTCACAATGCTTAAACGACATCAGGGGACGACTTATGAGGTATTGGGACAATCTACATGCCTTGCACTGTTGTTCGGTTAGTGGTGTTTCTGTAGCACAGTAAGCACACATGATCAGATCGCAAATCAAATGCCCACTTGTGGTGCCACTGGACAGCGAAAAAATAGCAAATTAATCTTTATTTCTTGTAATTTAAATTAGTTTGTAGTAGTTAAGTGTTTAGTTAGATTTCATACTGTAGCTACCTCAATCATTATTTAAAATTATTTCTGTGACTTCCACAGTAATTGGTAGCTAGCTGAAATGTAGCTAGCTACTAGCAGGCTAAATAAAAATCAGTCTAGATACAGCCACGTCTCATAGTCACGTCATGAGATTTGTAAATGAAAGAGGAATATAATAATACGAATTGAATGGACTTTCCCATCTCCCATTTAGAGTATTTCTGGTGCAGCACAAAAATGCCCTCATCCAGATTGTGAGACAAAGGCATTTTCTAACAGACCTTGTAACTTTCTTTGTTGTTACTTTTAAGGTTGGAACCAACATGCAGTACCTCCAGCAGGCAGAGAGGCAAGAACCATTCGTCCGCGAGCTCAGGAACAAGCTACACTGTTCACAGCCCTGTGTAATGTTCAATGTAATTGCATTGCTGGACTTTTTGAACTTAATGTATTTGTGTTGTTTTAAAAATGTACAAATATGTCTTTAATGTTTCTTTGTTTTAGCTGTTAGTGCTAATTCCCTAACTGTTAATACATTTGTGTTTACATCATTAAGACTTTATGTATGTGTTATAAATGACCAAAGGTGTCTGACTTTATAATAAGTACAGCATAATATGATATAAGGCATTTATGTATGTGTTATGAATGACCAAATGTGTCTGACTTTAAAGTAAGTACAGCGTGATGCGATATAGAGTCTTTGTAGATGTGTTATGAATGACTGAAGGTGTGTCACTTCAAACTAAGTATTACAGGACACTACATAGTGTCAAAAAATAGGTTATTAACGTTCTTCTGATTTATGACGGTTCTCTCATGATCCACAGCTTACTCTAGAGTGTGAGAGGTATTTAAATGGGTTAATGGACCTGCAAAGCTTGCGATTACGTATGTGTCAGAGCCAAGATGGTTTGGAGTAGTCCAACCTGAGATTACCGCACCAGGCATTCCTCTTCTGTTCCCATGCTGGAGACCAGGGCTTGATTACAACCTGTTACAATGGTGCTAACATTTTGTTGCTGATCTTTCAGTGGGAGAGTGGGTGAATGAGTCAAAGACCTGACTGGGTCCGGTACAGCACGGTTATATTGTTGCATGCGTATTTGTGTACTGAGGAACATGTACTGCAACTTGGTTCCAGAAGAAAGCCACTTTCAATTTCCTTGGGGGCTTTCATCAAGGTAAGTGTTTCTTGGTGTAACGTTGTCCACAGGCTATTACACACACAGCACATACAGGCGTAGGATATTAACCATCCAAAGCTGGCCTTAGTAAGAGTGACCATGTCATGCTATGGGAGTGACCTTACTGAGTAAAGAATTGCTAGCAAAAACATTCCCCCTGGTCGTCACTGGTTAACACGGCCACAAAGTCTAAACCTTGCCCATTTCCACAATTTCTCTTCATAAAATGTGACTTTAAACCTAACTCTAAGTAATGAAGGCCAAGTTTGATGAGTTGGTCCACCAAACTTCCGCGGATTTAGGCGGAAGTGTCTGTGAACGAGATTAGGTGTAATGTGACTAACATGACTTCACTTTAGAGCGTATGCCATCCTTCAGTACAACATATCTCCCTTTGTAAAGCACATATTTATATCATATTCAACATAGTGGGTTGTCACATTTGACATTGGTGATTACGTCACACAGTTATTCCACATTTATGAACCCTTTATAATGCATGACATATGGTGATAGATACTTTGTAACACATTTATGTCGTGCTTATGAAGGCATTATGAAGGCTTTATGAAGTCTTTATAAGCTGAACGTAATTTAAAGATGGACCATTATTCCTATATAAGGCCAAAATTCACATGCAAATTCCTGTGAGATAAGACCTAGGAGGATGAACATTTGCATGGTGGTAAAGGGCCATGGGCCACACCCTCTGCAATGCCATGCCAATTGGACAGATGGTGGCGCTATAACAAACTATTGAAAATGCTAATATTGAAAGCTCACGCCTGCACACCGTGTGACCTAGTCATGAACTTTGTTATACATATGTCTCTCTCCTCACAAGGAATACATGTACCTGACAGACCCATAACGTCCTCCATGATGGATTTTCCAGCATTTTGAATTTTGTGAAAAACACTTAAAACGCTACTCACCGAATGGCTGATCTGTACAAAACTGCATATATGGCATCTATTGACCAAGGTCTGTAAACACACTATAATCCAGGCTAGTATGTCAAACAAGATGGCCACAACTGACTAATAAATATTAATGTGGGCGTGGTCTGTCACAAATGCATATAAATCAGTCACGCATATCTGTATTGTAACAAAATTTGGTACACATGTTCCAATCACTGTGAAGACTCAGCACATGCAAGCACATTCATATCGACCACGTGGTGGCGCTTTAACAGGCAACATTTTATATCTCTTGATCTGTTTGACAGAGTGATGAAATTTGGCATACATGCTCAAGGATATGAGTCTAGCTAACTTGTAAAGTATGGTTGAGTTTGGCCACATTGTGGCACTGTTGGTCAGGAAAAAAACATTCATGCAGGTTCATAGGCTCATAGCGGCCATATTGTTTCAGCTAGAGTCATGGAAAATACTGTGTTTAAAGATGTCCATTCATTGCTGCTATATACCAAATTTGGTGATGATTTGGCCAGCGGTTCTTTAGAAGAAGACGTTTAAAGTAGTCAACAATAATTGACAATGGTTCAAAATACATCAAAAGCATATTATATTACATGATCAGTTTGATTTTGAGTTCTGATATTTGGCAAGTGTTGTAAATAGTACAGAAATAGCTCATCCTAGGGAAATGTGTCCAATTTGTCCTGATGGTGGCACAGTGGGCACACAGCCAAACCCTGGCCACGCTGCTTGCAGCTTTAACTATTGTTTGGAAATGTGTGTTATGTATCATATTAAAGATGTTGTTGATGTTACAGGATATATAAACTATTGGTGAACCCGAATCAAAATACTATTTCATTTGGAAATCTACTGGCCTATTGGCTATTCAAAACATTGTAATCTCAAAACAATTTCAGATTAAAGGCAGTGGGCCATTAGACGATAATGTGGAAAATGAAGGAAAGGCAGGAGAGCAATTATATGATTTGTGAACCATTAAGTGGGAATTATATGTGATGAAGCAGGGTTTTAAAGCTTAATCTAGACATGAAAAACAACTAGATATTATAAATCTTAAGAACCATAAACCAAATAGGGCAACGGTGATAGTATTTTGGGTTTTCAATACCCACTCAAGCCATCGCAATGAGGCTTATAGGCTAAACAAAGCAATGTCAACAAGATACTTTTTTCTGTGAGAAAACAGCAATAAAATAAGTCAAATAACAGATATCTAAAAGTAGGATGTTGAAATAAAAATACTCTGTTTGAAAATACATAAACTCTAATTAAGTATGTGTAATAATAATTCATTAAAATGTTTATTGACGTGCACTTATGCCCATACAGAGGCTGCATTTAATAAAAAAATATTTTACTTTTGATAATGTAATGTATTGATTAATAAATATCAGTACTCATATTCAGTGCTCATCTACTACATAGTAGGCCTACATATCTTCCCCTGAAAAGCAAAATCAATTCTACTCAAACTGTGGACCTGCCCGTGAGTTAATTTCAAGCATCCTCATCTTCTGTTTTAAGTGTCTCCTGATGAGTCTTCAAGAAATGAGACAGAATCTCTTTCCACATGTGGCACATATAAAGGGCATTTCACCTCCGTGAAAACTGCTGTACCTGGAGAGAGACATCCTTGATCCGAAATCCTTCCCACAGGTGGCACATTTGTATAGGTTCTCACCTGTGTGGAAATGTTGGTGCTCCTTGGCTGTAAAAAATCTAATCAAATCAATCATTACAGTATTTATAAAGAACATTTCAGACATGGAATGCAACAGAATTTGCTTCACAGGAAGAAAATTATGAAAAACAATGAAAATAAAGCTGAAATATTTTCTACACAACAAACATAAGATAAAAAACTAAAGAATTACAAAAACTGAACAATTAAAAAGCACCCTAAGGAAAAGCAAAGCAAAAAATATGTGTTTTAAGATCTCTTTTAAATATGTCCACAGTTTCAGCCCCCCTCAGGTTCTCTGGCAGGCTATTCCAGAGGCTGGGGGCATAATAACTAAAGTCTGCCTCTCCATGCCTCTTGGTCCTAGGCTTTGGCATAGTTAAAAAGCCAGTGCCAGAGGACCTGAGATACCTACTGGGTACATAACTTAAAAACATGTCTGACATGTATAGGGGTGCACAATCGTGGATTGATTTGAAAACCATTAGAAGAATCTTAATATGAATTCCAAAACTTACAGGCTGCCAGTGCAGAGACCTTAAAACAGGTGTAATGTGTACTCCTCCGTCTGGTCTTGGTCAGTACGCGTGCTGCAGCATTCTGTATGTTTTTCAGTTTACCAATGGCTTTCTTGGGTTGACCAGACAGGAGAGCATTACAGTAGTAAAGCCTGCTTGTAATAAAAGCATGAATGAGTCTCTCTGTATCAGCCTGAGAGAGAAACGGCCACACCATGTCAATGTTCCTGTCACGACTTCCACCGAAGTCGGCTCCTCTCCTTGTTCGGGCGGCGTTCAGCGGTCGACGTCACCGGCTTTCTAGCTATCGCCGCTCCACCTTTTCATTGTTCTATTTGTTTTGTCTTGTTCCCTGCACACCTGGTTTACATTCCCTAATCACACTGCATGTATTTATTCCTCTGATCCCCCTCATGTCTTTGTGTGGAATTGTTGTGTTACGTGTTTAGTGTGATGGTTTAGACTGGTTTTCCCCCGGGTATCATATTTTGACCCATTGTATGTATTTCTATATTTCTGAGTGTTTTCGCGCTTGTTTACCTTTACCTGTGGCTGGAGGTTTTTGGATGCAGTTGCGTCTGCCTTTTATGCCTCTGCCAAATAAAGTCCGCCTGATCACAACTCATGTTACGCTCATCGTAAAGATTGGACCAAGGTGCAGCGTGGTAGGCGAACATTTTACTTTTATTTAAAATGAACACCGACAAAACAACAAAATACAAAACTAACGTCAAGTTCTGCAGGCTACACAGCAACTATACAAAAACAAGATCCCACAAACTAAGGTGGGAAAAAGTCTGCCTAAGTATGATCCCCAATCAGAGACAACGATAGACAGCTGCCTCTGATTGGGAACCATACCCTGCAAACAAAGAAATAGAAAAACTAGAATGCCCACCCAAATCACACCCTGACCTAACCAAATAGAGAAATAAAAAGGCTCTCTAAGGTCAGGGTGTGACAACTCACTGCTCTCCTGCACCTGACTTTGTACCAGTAGCGCACAACCTTGACAGTTCCTCAGGTGTTAAAAAGCTATTTTTGTCACATTCCTAATGTGTGATTCAAAATTTGGTTCAGAGTCTAAAATAACACCTATGTTTTTTACCTGTTTTTTTATCTTTATTGCCTGTGAATTAAAATGTGCGGCCAGATTCTCTCTCTGTAACTTTAATTCTGACAGTAACCCAGCAAGCATCCATGCGTCAATCTAAGTAACATAACAAAAAATCACCATCAAAATCCGTCAGTTTAAGCTATAGATATCTGTTTTTTTGCGTGGACTACGTCTCAATCCACCTCATCCGCCTAGGCATTGCGCATCTGCGGTGGAAGGTGGTCGAGATACAGCGGTGTTTGTCAGACCATGAGACATTGGTCTTCTTGCCAAAACATCTGTAGCGTCCAAACGGTTTGGCCTACAAACTATTATGACCACTTGATGGTGTTCTCCTTCTTGCTCTATGACCCCCACAAGTGTGACGGGAATTCATCTGAAGGTAACCCATACAAATGAATGGAGGTAGTTTTGTGCCAACAAAAATAAGGGGTTAAATATGTGTAAATAAAATTTTAGAAAATAGTACAAATAAAGAAAAACCCTTGAATGAGTAGGTGTGTCCAAACCTTTGACTGGTAATGTATATATATATTTTTTTTTTTGCTTCGCTGGTGACACTGTCTGTGATTTATTTAGAATTCAAGGCACACTTAGCATGCCTACCACAGCATTCTGCAGCGATACGCCATCCCATCTGGTTTGCGCTTAGTGGGACTATCATTTGTTTTTCAACAGGACAATTACCCAACGCACATCCAGGCTGTGTACGGGCTATTTGACCAAGAAGAAGAGTGATGGAGTGCTGCATCAGATGACCTGGCCTCCACAATCACCCGACCTCAACCCAATTGAGATGGTTTGGAATGAGTTGGACCGCAGAGTGAAGGAAAAGCAGCCAACAAGTGCTCAGCATATGTGAGACTCCTTCAAGACTGTTGGAAATGCATTCCAGGTGAAGCTGGTTGAGAAAATGCCAAGAGTGTGCAAAGCTGTCATCAAGGAAAAGGGTGGCTACTTTAAAGAATCTCAAATATAAAATATATTTTGATTTGTTTAACATTTATTTGGTTACTATCTGATTCCATATGTGTTATTTCATAGCTTTGATGTCTTCACAATTATTTTACAATGTAAAAAAATTGTATAAATAAAAAAGAACCTTGGAATGACTAGGTGTCCAAACTATTGACTGGTACTGTATATTTCCTGAGCGTTCTTATATCTTCTAGATATAGGACAGACACTTAAAAACCTTATTCCTTATGATTGATTTTTTTACTTTCTATTTTGCCTTTTATGAATGTGTTATTCAATGGGTTTCCATGGGCTATAGTAGTAAAGGCCAAATTCAACATTTTATAAAATAATTATTTTCTTTATTTTTGGGGGATACCTAAAGGTGTCCTAGAATTCAAAATCAAATAGCTAAATGATCCATGTTATGACCATCTTAAAACAATTCCAAATGTTAGTTTAGTCCCCTCCTCCCCAAACGGGTTAGACTTTTAGAGGTTAACCTGTCTCCTCCCCTTCATCTACACTGATTGAAGTGGATTTAACAAGAAGTGACAACAATAAGGAATCATATCTTTTACCTGGATTCACCTGGTCAGTCTATGTCATGTTCCTAATGTTTTGTGTACAAGTGTATGTGATCGTATAGAAATGTAAGCAAGATTTGAAATTATTATGTTTTAGTCAAATATTATATCTGTTTAGGTTTCTTTCGGCCGATTTGCAGTCTACTAATTATTTGTAATTATGTTTCATCCCCCTGACCATCCGCTCAAGAAAAAATCGGCCCACGGCTGAATCTAGTTCATGATCCCTGCCCTAAGTTCTCATTGGTAAGATTGAATCCGCCCACGGCCCATTTGAAAAGGTGCAGTCCTACTTTGATGTGAATTTGTTTATTACATTACAATTATCAAAATTACTAATTCAAAACAATATTTTGTTTTGGATTCACCACTGGAGTCTAACATGCTGACCACACCGCTAGCTTTGCGTGCGCGAGTGATGTAATTCAGTCATTGGACCCACACTGCTCGCGCGCGTAAACAAGTGTCTGCATAGCCAGGCCCTAAAATAGAACTTGCTTCTATTTGTGATGCTTGAAGCGCTTCAAGTCCCACCTCTCTCATCTCGTCATTGGTTTTTAGGAGCATATACCCATGTGGGTGATTGAAAGATGAACTGAGGTCCACACTCCAGTCCAGTTGGTGGTGGTAATGCACCTTAAAGTTGGTTGCCAACCGCCATATAAAGTCCAAAGAAGAAGAAGAAGCCTGAAGGAGGAGAGATTACTAGAAACAAACTCAGTTTACCCTTTTATTTTTGGATTAATTGTCGGAGTAGAGGACCTTGTGCAGTTCAGGTAAAATAACAACCCAATGTTTATATCCCAGGACAAATTAGCTAGCAACAGCTAGCTAGCTAGCTAAATTGCCGGAAAATTGTAATACTTTTCGACCTGTCCCCAAATTAATATAGTTGGTTCAGAGTCCTGATTGCATCTTGTGTGGGTGGACAAAATCAACAAGCGCGTCGACGCATGTAAGGATAAACCTATGCCTACATTTCCTCTGAGCTGATGAGCTTTGGTGTGGTTTATTGTATTTTAGTTCATCAATCATCGACTATTTATCTCCCTCCATAGGTCTTCATTCTGTACATTGAATATAAGGCATTTTTGGTATTATGGTAACTGTGATTTTTAAACTCTCAAATGACTCTGGACATCATGGCGTTAGAAAGATATGTGTTTATTTGCCACAGAATCCACTACCTGGGCATAATGACTCCCAGGCGTGTGCTGCTTGCCTTGGGGATAATCTGGGTGCTGAGTGTCACCATTGGCACTTGGCAGTAATGACCTTGTCCTGCTCAACCTGGGACAGGGTGCATTTAACAGAGCCACTGCAGGGCTGCTCTGTGAGCTTGGAATCGTGAGAGCATCTATGAGCTTTAATCCTGTGCAAAAGTTACAGCTCCATGACCCTCCCATTACCGTCATGACTCTTTCAATCATCATCCTCTGATCCTGTTATGGGCATATACAGTATACAATGAGGCACACAGGGCTGTTATGGACCGTAAACTGAACCTCCACCATGCTTGTAGAACTGTAGCCTTCTATCTCTGCATGTTTTACTTCAGCTGGTGCCAATAATCTAGGACTCTGCAACCTGTATACTACAATAAGAGCAAACTATGTCCTTTTGCTTTTCTCAGCAATGAAGTATCCAGCATGTTACAATGATGATGCTGCACATGGTGCCACCGTTCATCAATCCAATTGTTTATATGACTCTTAAGCAAGAGTTGAAGGGGACTTCCAAGAGTCGGAGAGCGAGAGCTTGATGTGATGCCCCTGGGAGAGAGAGGACGACCACAGATGGACGGGAGCAGGCATAGCCACAGGAAGTAGGGGTGCTGAAAAATCAGGTTGAAGTTTGACACACTGATCTGAGAATACAATCGCTGGTAAAAGATGGCATATCTTATTACAGGTATAAGTGTTCATGTATACTGTTGTCCACTGGATTTTCAACATTAGCAAAACATTGTATTTGATTATACCTGTTTTGTCACTAAATCAAATCAACCGTGAAACTGTGTGCTATTAGCGTTTGGGGTCCTATATAGAACCTTTTGGTTCTTTGGATATTAAAGGTTCAATATATTGTAGAATCAAGATGTTTAGGCTATCTGTCTGACTGTGACTGCTGATACCTTCAGAGCAGAAGTTGACTAAATACAAAGTTGCCAAAGTATCTTATTTGCAATTGTTATAAACAAGTGAAGGATGAGATTATGCTTCAAATAAAAACCGAGATGACTGCATTAAAAGATGGCCTACATAGGTTACATGGGCCTATATAGGCTATTTCAATCATATTTAAATACATTTCATGTTCAATCAATTGAGTTCTAATTTGCAACTCGGCTACTGTCTGTGATTTGTGCCTCAATGTATTAAATAATGTGTGACAACGGGCGCAATGATGTGCCCAATCTAGGATTTAGTGCATTATTATTGGATAGGAATAAACTGCCTCAATAGCCTAGTTGGAGCCATAGGTGGTAATATCGCTCTAGGAGCTGATCCGTGGTCAGTATTTTTGACTACTTCTTATGTTAAGGTAAGATTTGAATGGAGAAAGCTGATCCGAATGCAGCGCTGCTTTTCTTTCGATCCTGTAGCGACACATGGTCTGACTAACTTACTGAACGTTCTCTCTATGTGCTTATTCGGGACACATTTAGAAAGGCGATGCATTTGGTATGATCATTGTAATGCTTAATTTACATCGCAACTGGGTAACTGGGTTACTTACTGCATTAACTTCTGTCTTTTTAACCCATGTAAATACTACAATTAAAACAGATTTGTGGAACCAATAACGTTGTTTAGGCTACATCAAGTGAATGAAGGTAGGCCTATACGAACAAATCAATAAAAATACACCATTTCAAAAAAATATTTTTATTTAATTATCCAGGTACTGTTTTCCTGATATTGCTGTTATTACAATGTTGTTATTATTGCTGTCATTGCGGTGAAATTGACCTCTGAATGACATTCAGTATCAACACAACTAAAGTGCTTCATAATTGTGCCATTTGATAGGCTTACACCCTAACATCACCTTTCAAAAAGATGAAATTAGATGTAGGCCTAAGGTTTGTACATTTTCACTAATTGTTTTTAGAGAAATTGCATTTTGATTTATCGTGTAACACGTTTCTGCGGGAGAAGAGGTTATATGTCCTCTCCGTGGTCCTCTCTCTTCTTTTTTGAAATATTATTTCAACAACACACAAAACATTAAATATGATCTTATATTTGAAACCAAACAACTTTATAAAACATATGTCCAAATACAATTATTAAGAAATAAGACAAGTACACTGTACACCCCTAATGTGATGGGAATGTTGCGCATCTTTGGAAAATAATTGTCTTCCAAGTGAGCATAATTTCCAGGCAAATGTCCAAGCTCACTGTCTGCAACGGGGATTGGCATTTATTTAGCTTTCATCGTCTAAATCACTGTTGCGAATGGAATCCCTTTGGGGCGACGCTGACTTCAAAGTGCTCTTGCTGCTGTCCTGCTTAGAGGTGCTGGAGAGGTCTATTGCCATGTCATCGCTGTCGTCTATACCACGAGAGCGATTTGGCCAGGACACGTCGCTGTCTTTCCCTTTAGTTTCCTCGGAGTTAGTATCCGAGTGTGTAAACTCTGGCATTCCTGGGGACTTCTTTACTATATCCATGGACTTCTTGTGCATTCCTGCGTAAAGTGATAAAATGAAAAACAATTAGTCTCAGCGCAGCCTATAGAAAAATAAAGCAAAAATAAATAGACATTAGGCCTATAGGTCTATCTGTAAACGAAAATGTGGCCTAACATTTAGACCTTTATCGTTATAATGTATACGTTATGAAATATGTTGGCTGAATGTCCATCAAACATTGTACGGATACAAAACACATCTCAGCTATGTATTCAAGTGATTAAATACATATTTGAGTCTTATATTATTAATAAAGCAAACAACCTGCTGGCTCACCTAGAAGCCAGGGAGCGCAGGAGCCCATCATCCCGCTCTTGGCGGAGTTGATGATTGATTCTGGCAGAGGGATGGAGTGGCGGACCATGGCACCGTAGAGCCCATACTCTGCCATCACACTGCTGCGTCCCCAGCACTTCTCACGTTTCCTCCACTTGGCCCGACGATTCTGAAACCATACCTGAAAAATAGGCCCAAATGTTAGATATTTGGAACATTTTGCAGATGAAACTATTTGAATAAGGCAACTGTAAGTTTACACGCCCGTTCAGCCTTGTAGTAACCTACATGTTGTTATAAATAGCCTACCTGTATTCTGTCCTCAGGCAATTCTGTCTTCATTGCTAACATTTCCCTGGCATACACGTCTGGGTAATGTGCCTCATGGAATGCCTTTTCCAGCTCCTCCAGTTGATGAGAAGTGAACACAGTTCTGTAATGGATAGTATTTTATTTTATTGAAAGCATTTGTTAAACCGGCGTCCTAAAGGCATTCGTTGTAGTTATTTAATGCAATAGCCTAATCAATTTCTCTTTTTGCTCTGGTGCAATAAAACTACGTCATATGTACCAACCTGTGCCTCCTTTTCTTTCTCTTCTGTGAGTTCCCTGAGTTTTTCGAATCGTTTCGTTCACCAGAGAGACATTCGTCATCTTAAAATAAAAGGGAAACATATAGGCTATTAGAGAAAAACAATCAAACGCAAATCCAACATATAAATTATGTTGTAATTGTACAGAAAAGTTAAATAAATAGAGTGCTTATAAATGGAATATAGAGTCATCAAATTTAGCGCGAGACGAAAATTGTTATTTTGGATAGGTTTAACATTCAATCAACATTTTAATTTTGAGAGATAAAATGATGCTACGTCAATCTTGAATGCATTGAATATTTTAAATACATTGAGCTACATGAGGTTTCAGCACCCCCTGAGAATACATGCTAAGTGGACAGCTAACTAACTGTAAAGTCAACCATTTGAAATGAGCTGTACCAGAGTAGGCGTCTCTTTGTTGCTCCAAATTCTGCATGAAATGGCTCTCCGTCCTGGACTGAAGGAGGGGTATGTGACTCGGTAGGAAGCAGGGGGCCCCCGGAGGTTGCTGAGCCGCCAAACTGCATAGGAACCCCAGACCAAGAGGCAAGGATCCTCCAGCGAAAGGGAATCCCATCCCAGCGCTCTGAACATCCCCGTGTCCTCCTACTCCATAAGGTCCGGATGGGCGAGGCTGGAGATCCGTTTCAAGACCCAGTAGGTCCGTGATGGCAAAGCCTTTAGACCTAAACCCAGATCCATGAAGTCGTGATTTATCGATCCCGAATGCAGGCGCAAGCATCTTGACTTTGGGCTTTTCCTCAGCGCCATCCTCTCTTCCTGTCATGGTTGTCATTGTAAAGCGCTATACTTCTCTTTTCCCTGCGGCTTGGGTGATGAGGTGGCAGGCATATGGGAGGACAATTTATCCCTGTGTTGTGTCCCGGGATACCCTCCAGTGACCAATCAGAGCGAACCTGACCCGTCAAACCGAAAGGAGGCGTTTCCCTTTTTCAAGCCTTAAGGATTAATTGCCACCAATTTTGACTCAAATCCGATAAGGATTCTATCCTCTGTCCCCTCTATCTGAACTGGTCCTAAGTGTTCTTCTCTGATGTCAAATGGCATTTATGTAGGTCTCCAGCTAAACAATAGTGCATGCTTTACATCTTAAAAAATACTATTTATTTTACGTTTATAGACATTTTTCAATGATCAACCTTCGTTTTATCTCAATCTGCTGTTGTTGCGCTATGGTCTTTGCTCAGTAATGCTTATTTATTTTATTAATTTGTAGATGAGGAAACATACTATCCTAACGAAAACCGCTTATTGTCCGTGCAGTGAAAATGTGAGAATAGCCTCTTGACTAGGACTAGTCTAGCCCAAATATCCCCTCAATTTAAGAATGACCCATATGCAATGCAAAAGTACAATGATAAACTTTCTACAAAGGGTAGCCTGTTGTAGGTCAATTTTGTGAGTGAAATGCTGTTAAGCTTCCATTTGTTATCACGTTGATTTTACATCTTCAGTTTGTCACATCTGTTCCCGCAACACCCTCTACTGCTCATCCTGTGTCTCCTTGACCTGCCGCCACTCCCCCAGTACTCTCTCTCTCTCTCTCTCTCTGTGTGTGTGTGATTGTGTGGGTGGAGACAGGTGTGCTGGAGTCAGAGCAGATCCCCACCAGCTGCAACCTGTTCCATAATCAAGACCTCTACAAAAACCTTTTTTTCCTGTATTTTTATTTATTTAAATGTATTTGGGTACATCTTCCATTCTAAATCAACTAATATGGCAGCTTAATGACTTGAAGGCTGAAATTACATTTTTTCCATATACTTTAGTCATTTAATATTAGCACTTGCAAATAGTAACCTTAAACATGTCAAAAACTTGATGTAAATGTATATTTTATTTTGTTTATTATACTACCCTCTATGGAGGACCAAACCTACCATAATTAAAAATAAATAAATATATGACCACATAAATAGAGACAAAATACTAACCTAAACACTGTTCTGTCATACTGAACGCACCCCAGGCAAATCCAATTGAGCAGTGCACCATGACATTGATCCACCAATGATGTTAGATACCACCCACATATGTTTACTTGACACCCCCTCCTTATCATATTGGAGGAAAAAATACAGCAATAAATAAATGAAGAAATAATATAAATTAATATAATGAAAGTGGGATTCATTAAATAATTACAGTGTTTATCTATTTATGTGTGCATTCATGTATTTATATGTGAATTCATGTATTTATTCATGTATTTATCTATTTACTGTATTTATCTATTTATTCATTTATTTATAATTATGGCAGGTTTGGTACTCCATAACATTGTCAAAACGTCATGCATTTTAACATAATTTAAAATTCCATTACATAGAGAATGTTGCAAACTGGACTATATGTAGTAACTTACTTTGAAGAGATTGTGACTGGGTGTAAATAGGTTTTTGGCGTTTGGTAGGCTAAATGAATTGTTTTTATATGTTACTGTCATTTCCTGAAAGTCAGACTCTTCCCACAACCCAGCAATAAAAAGTCAGCTTCAGAAGTATCTGTATTCACCACATTTTGTTAGGTTATGATTCGATATAGTCGCCAAACTTGTATGGAGGGAATTGTTTATATGTTGTCAAATGTGCCAAAAAGATGTTGGAAATATGTGCCAAAAATGCTGTTTATGTACATGGTTTAGTAATTTACAGATATAAATATGACAAAGTATATATCCACAAGCTGCTTTATACAAGTTCCATAACAAAATGATGAAACCAAAATATTTAAACTGACTTCATCCAGTGTCCAGAAAAACAGATTTGCAGTAGATTCAAATATGCAAATTTTTAATGAGATATCGCCTCATTTGCATATAATACAATATTTCAGAAAAGTTGTAATACAAAAAGTATTATATCGGTGTCTTTATTCAACTGTAATATGAATAAGGGAAAAAATATACCCTTTTATGGTGTGGTGCCTTCCCTTAAATAATTTGTACTATTATGATAACATTGTGCCACCAGCAGTGAAAGAGTAGTAACACCGATGAGACATTTTGGTTATTGAGGATTTTCTAAGGTCATTAACCTTAGAATCAAGCATACCCAACATTTTTAAAAATGATTTACTAAAGTTATATGATTAATAATTTTGCTCACAGTGTTATTTCCCTCCGTATAAAGTGAGTAACACCAAGTGGCACTTTGGTTTAAGACACACCAAATGATCAATGGAATCTTACAATTCAGGGTGTGATTAGCTAATTATTCTATGTAATATATACCACGATAACAGTTTGCCACTGGAGGGAATGCTCAAGGTCCTTGTATATCTTTGTAATGAGTGATTTTCAAGGCGGTAACACCAATGACATAAAACTGAGGGACAGAAATTATACTAGTAAAGAAATTGTATTTTAATAGCGTTCCTTGCGTTTATTGATCTGTAAAATATATTTAATCGTTTTTTAAAAATGTTATAGCATTAAAAATAATAGATAGACATCTATATAATCCAAAAACATGTCACTACAACTTTATACATGACTGGGATGAGCCAATTTGATTACCCTAAGAATGCAGGAATTGTAAACGTGTAGTGTATTAAAAAGACTTCTGAAGCTTGAAATTTTCATTTAGAAATGTTAGACTGAATTATAATCCACGTAATAATTCATATTTGCTGTTGCTGCAGGATTATTTTCCTGCTGTATCAAACTGGCTCAAATGAAGATCCTACATCTCTGTATGATGTGTAACTATTTGTAATTTGAAAGTGTTTTTCATGGCTGCAAAGGAAAGGGATGGCAAATGCCACCACAATTCAAGAACAACCCATCTTCTGAAGTCATCAATGTAAAGGAATTTCGTCTATTTTTCACCCATCTTTTAACCTAAATCCATTTTTTCGTTGATTTCACGTTGAATTCACGTTAGTTGACAACTCAACCAAATGTAGATCAAAACTAGACGTTGAACTGACATCTGTGCCCAGTGGGCCTCTTAGTACACTTTCACTGAGGCCTGAGCAAACCATATTTCGAGAAAATCTGCTGTTCTAAATAAAGTTTGTAATCTGACCCTTCACCAAATTTCCTGTCTGAATAGATATTAGGATAAGATTGTTTTGACATGGACGGAAGTATTATCTTTATTTCTGCAGTTAAAGTTAATTCTGAGGTCTCGGGAGAAAACGAAATTTATGTGTACAAGTAATTGGGGAAATTATGACCAAATGATGCTAATCCCATCGGATTGAGTGGAGGGGGTGTGTTGCTGCAGGTATATTAAAAAAAACGTCCTCGTCTGCCCAATGACTTTTCATTTAAGGAGGTGAAAGTGTATCGAGTCGGTCTCTTATTTAAAAAGCAATTCGAGAAATCGTCTTAACCAAGATAATTACACCAAATGCATTACATTTGTTTAATCTATCATTTGAATACAGAGCTGTGTGAAATCTGCTTTTAGGGCACGTATCCACCAAAGAGCACGTGATGTGTTTTTCACACAGCCTTAGATCGACATGGTTGTAAATAGCTACTAGTTCGTTTATAGTCGGAAAATCGTGGTATTTTAACATGATAGGCTGCGAATTCAGTTATTGGAGATAAGAAGTGGGCCATCCTAACATCGAATTATCCGAATTTCAAACGATGTAAAATAGTAAAAGATGATTCAGGATAATCCACAGTTAACATCAGATAAGCTTTTTCAATGTCAATTAAGAGGTAAGTAACATACAATGATTTATTCTCATCCCATAAGATTAAATCAATGTCCTCAACGAGTCAGTATGCATTAGACTTGTGGGCACGCAGTAATAATTATTAGGCGTACTGCATCGAAAATAACGACAATAAGGGCAATAAGAATCTATGCAGCCTGTAAACCCAGACCCATACTGTACACCAGCACCATCATTAGTAAGCTACCAGGATTGGTATTCAATTTGTTTCAGCAGTTTCTGAACCCATATAGCAGAATCTTAAAGTTAACACGGGGTACATTTAGGAAAATTAAATAAACACAGCACCCTCTTTCATTTGATGGAAATAACACCCTTAAAATACTCCGAATAAAACATCCCATTTCCCTTAAAAGGGTGCTTGGAGTGAATTGAGTGGAGTGGGGAAAAACATTATTTTAAAGGCCAGATTGCAAGACTAGGTTTCATGGTGTCATCAAATGGGATTACATGGGATTAAGCTAATCAGTAAAAATTATCTGATCATTATTTTCCAGATTATATTTCTAGGTGATTATCCACAGCCAAGATTAATAAACTCTTAAAAGAACATAACATCAAAAATGGCCTTTTGCTCTAATTTTCTCTGGCTATCCCTGGCATGTGGAGGTTGTTTGATTTATAGATGGGCCACGTTCCTGACATATACAGTGCCTTCAGAAAGTATTCATACCTGTTGACTTGACATGCTAACCTTTAACCATTTCCAATAACAGGGGAGGTTAGCTTTTTTTTGTGGGGGGGGGGGTATTATATTTCTGCCTCTGTAACTTTCTCTCATCATTATTCACGATTCATTCGTGATTATCTGTAATCATGGTAGCATGCATCCACATTAACGTAGAAGTGTTTAGAAACATATTCTATTCTTATTTACAATAAAAGTGACTGCAAAATGACACAATACATTATTTACAGTTCATTTCTATTGGACACAAAATAATCTGAAACAGACCCAAAACAAACTGCAAATGCATCCAACAAGTTTGTAGAGTCACAAGCTTGATGTAATCATTGTGTGCTTGGAATATGGGACCAAATACTACATTTTTGACTATTTTAATATACAATTTCGAGTCGGTTCACCCGATATAGATGAAAATACCCTCAAATTAAAGATGACAGTTTGCACTTTAACCTCATAGTCAAAGCAACAAAAATGTGTCACTGTCCAAATACTTCTGGACCTCACTTTATTTCAAATCTCTTGACCATGGACAGTCTTCTTCCTCACGGACCCTTGGTACTATACACAAGGCAAATCTGGCAGATGGACAAATCCTCTCTGGGGTGGGGGGCATGGACGGATGGGTGTGACCTCATGGTGCACACTTGACAAAAGTGTGGTGTAAGCAGAACGACTGGGCTGAGTCCAGATGTTTGAGCCTTTCTATTAAGATTTATCAGGATTTGTAATCACCAAGAACATGAGACGCTGCTGTCGTAACATAGCTATGGAGAGAGCTCCTTACTCCCTCATCAGCCAATGTTAGGGACCCCCTGCTGTTCTCTTCCTGATCTTGTCGTCTCTGCATCGGGACAGTCTCTTATGCCACTGCTTATTTAGCGCTCAAAGACATGTGGAGTCACATTGTGAGACATCTCTTTGAACACCCCACCCTCCACAATTACTTGGCAAAGACTCCCCTTCCAGCAATCTTTATCTCAGGAAACTCTGCCATTAAGGGTGTAAGCCATTGGGGAGGGGGGTTCTAAGCTGACACAAGGAATTGTTTTAAGAAGGTCATGCCATGGATCACTTAGCTATCGGATTTAGAATTTTAGGACTCCTTTAGATATATATAAAAAAAATGCTACAGACGGTTTCGTGAGAAGACCGATTTTCGGGATGTCTCCTGGTCTGACAAACAGCGCTGTAGCTCTGCCACTTTCCACCGCAGATGCGGAAGGGCGACAGGCGGATTGAGACGCAGCCCATGCAGATATCTCTAGCTTAAACTGACAGAATTTATGTTACTTAGATTGATGCACGGGTGCATCAATAGACTCTAGGGGTTAAGGCGAAGCAGATGTCTTAGTTTTGTCAACCTCACTTAAAGCATGCTCTGTTGCACATAACACACATACAGTATGCATGCATGCAAGTGCACGTGCATGTGCACACATACAGACAAGACACCACCCTGCTGCCAGCAGAAAACTGCACATTAATGGAGTGTAAAATCACTTTTTACATCATTTTCATATATATATATTCTTTAGTACAGTATAATCTTCTGTATAATGAAAACATTACGCAACTACAATGATTGCTAAACATGTGCAGATTTACAAAGGGTATACAATGTGTCCATCTCAGTTTTGATTGTATGATTTAAAAATGTACTTACAGTGTTAAGGTTTAGTGCTCATCCAAAATCTACTAAAGTGTGTGTGTGTGTGTGTGTGTGTGTGTGTGCGTGCATGTGTGCGTGTGTGGCATGTAAGGTCGCATAAACCGCTGCTCACTTCAGAAACCTATGTCATATTTAATTTTCAACATGGACTATAATTATATCAAGAAGAGGATTCATTGATTTTGGGGGATGAATAATGTTCAGATTAAGGTTTTTAGATTCTTTGCTCTCAGAGCTTTTATCCTGATCCAGATTTCTGTGGGTTTAGTACTTTATCTTTCTTTCATATCTTAACATTTTTAGAGTTTTCTCGGCTTTTGGTTTTGTAATTAATTGCTTGTGTTCTGTAAGTACAGCAACACTTAATTCCATTGGATGACTTGATGATAGATTGAAAAGGGGCCCGTGGTTGCATCTGTTAAAATCACCTCCTGTCCGTAATCATCACCAATAAGGGGAGTCCATCCTCAAAAGGTCACAGCATGTTGTGATGGACGCATGAGGCCACATTTCATTATTTATCTTGTCTTCTTGCTCTCACGTTAACATATACATTTATGTATTTTTCTCTATTGTAAAAAATATTTTATACAACCTACAATGGTTGCTTTTTATTCTCCATTGTTTCTTTTTTTACAAAAACATAACAGACATCCTGTCAATCACTTTATTACAGTATCAGAGAATATTTAGGCTCTATAGTTAATACAAAAATATATATTAAAGGTTAATTGTAGCAACAGTTTAACTTCCCATCTCTGAACAACAAAATCTGATCTACAATAAACACTATATCTACTTATTGATTCTGAGAAAGAAGAAAACAATGATGACAACAACAACAGTACAATAAAAGCATATAAAGTGCCTTCAGAATATATTCACACCCTTTTATTTTTTCCACATTTTGTTGTGTTCCAGCCTGACTAAATTGAGATTTTGTGTAATTGATCTATACACAATACCCTATAATGTCAAAGTGGAATTATGTTTGTAGAACATTTCCGAAATTAATAAAAATTGAAAATCTGAAATGTTTTGAGTCGACCTCTTTCTTATGGCAAGGCTGAATAAGTTCAGAATTAAAAATGTGCTTAACAAATCACATAATAAGTTGCATGAACTCCTTCTGTGTTCAATAATTGTGTTTAACATTATTTTTTTATGAGTAGCACGTCTTTACCCCACACATACAATTATCTGTAAGGTCCCTCAATCGAGTAGTGAATTTCAAGCACAGATTCAACCCCAAAGACCATGGAAGTTTTTACAATGCCTCCCAAAGAATGGCACCTATGGGTCGATGAGTAATAAAAAAATAAATAAAAAGCAGACACTGATTAGGCTTTGGATGGTGTATCAATACACCCAGTAACTAAGATATAGGAATCCTTCCTAACTCAGTTGCCCGAGAGGAAGGAAACTGTGTCACGTCCTGACCAGTAATAGGGGTTATTTGTTATTGTAGTTTGGTCAGGACGTGGCAGAGGGTATTTGTTTTATGTGGTTCGGGGTGGTAGTTTGTTTAGTAGGGTATTTGATTTATGTATTCCGGGGGTTTTTGGGTACTGTTCTATGTTAGTGTATTTCTATGTTTTGTTAATTGGGGTTGGACTCTCAATTGGAGGCTGGTGTTTTCTAGTTGCCTCTGATTGAGAGTCCTATATATAGGTATGTGTTTGTTGAGTACTTTGTGGGAGATTGTTCTGTGTATAGCTTTGTGCCTTACCAGACTGTTATTCGTCGTTGTGTCTGTTTGGTGTACGTGTTTATTTTGGTTTTTCCTTCTTTGTCCTATTAATAAAGAAGATGAGTGCACATTTCCCCGCTGCGTCTTGGTCCACTTTATCCGACGACAACCGTTACAGAATCTCCCACCAACCAAGGACCAAGCAGCGGTGTAAGGAGCAATGGGAGAATAATATGGACTATCGGGAAAGTGGACGTGGGAGGAGATTATAGCCGGAGAAGGTCCATGGAGAAAGTGGAGCGAAGTTTTGGGGGGGGCACACGGGGGGGCACACGGGTAGTTTGGCTGGGCCAGGCAGTAGACCTAAGCCAGCTCCCCGTGCTTTTTATGGGAAGCGTTTGGAGTGGAAAGCGCCGAGGTATGCGGAAGTGCGCACGATCTCGCCCATACGCACGCACAGTCCGGTGCGAGTGATCCCAGCCCCTCGCAAGTGCCGTGCTAGAGTGGGCATCCAGCCTGGTAGGAGGATGCCTGCGCAGCGCATCTGGTCACCGGCGCGCCTCCTAGGTCCAGGCTACCCAACGCCCGCTCTACGCACGGCAACCATCAGGCCCCTGCACAGCCCAGTTCGCCCTGTAACAGCACTCCACTCGTACAGGGCTACTAGTTCCATCCAGCCAGGACGGGTTGTGCAGGAGGTGCGATCGAGACCGCCAGTGCTTTTCCACGGCCCAGTATATCCAGTACCAGTACCACGCACCAGGCCTCCAACACATCAGTCCAGTCCAACTCAGCCCGTTCCTGCTCCCCGCACTAGCAATGAGATGCGTGTTCCCAAGCTGGCACTTCCAGTACCAGCACCACGCATCAGGCTTCCAGTGCATAATACCAGTTCCACTCGGCCGGTTCCTGCTTCCCGCACTAGCCCTGAGGTGCGTGTCCCCAGGCTGGTACCTCCACTACCAGTCCCACGCATCAGGCTTCCAGTGCGTCAGCCCAGCCTCGAGTGTCCGGAAACAGTGCCCTGTCCAGAGTGTCCGGAACCAGTGCCCTGTCCAGAGTGTCCGGAAACAGTGCCCCGTCCAGAGTATCCGACGACAGTGCCCTGTCCAGAGTGTGCGGAAACAGTGCCCTGTCCAGAGTGTCCGGAAACAGTGCCCCGTCCAGAGTATCCGACGACAGTGCCCCGTCCAGAGTATTCGGCAACAGTTCCCCATCCAGAGTATCCGACAACAGTACCCCGTCATGAGTATCCAGTAAGAGTGTTAAGCCCGGAACCGAGTGAGACGGCCTACAGTTCGGAACCAAGGGAGACGGCCCACTGTGCAGAACCGAGTGAGACGGCCCACAGTTCGGAGAGGGGTGAATGGGTCTACAGTCTGGAACCGAGTGAGTCTGCCTGCGATCCGGAACCAAGTGAGTCTGCCTGCAATCCGGAACCGAGTGAGTCTGCATGCAGTCCGGAACCGAGTGAGTCTGCCTGCGGTCCGGAACCGAGTGAGTCTGCCTGCGGTCCGGAACCGAGCGAGTCTGACTATAACTCCGAACTGTGTGAGTCTGACTACAGCTCGGAACCGAGTGAGTCTGCCTACGGCCCGGAACCGAGTGAGTCTGCCTACAGTCCGGAACCAAGCGAGTATGCCTATAGTCTGGGTGGCTGGAGACCAGAACCTGAGCCACCTCCAGTATAGGTGGGTTGGGGAGGGGGGGGTGTAGCACAGGTGCCGTCGTTGACGGCAGCCACCCTCCCTTCCCTCCCTTCCCTCCCTTTAGTTTAGGGGATTTATGTTTGTTTTGGGGTATTTTGTTTTTTGTGTGAGGTGCATCCAGGGTCTGCCCCTTGGGGGGGGAGGGGGGTACTGTCACGTCCTGACCAGTAATAGGGGTTATTTGTTATTGTAGTTTGGTCAGGACGTGGCAGAGGGTATTTGTTTTATGTGGTTCGGGTGGTGGTTTGTTTAGTAGGGTATTTGATTTATGTATTCCGGGGGGTTTTGGGCACTGTTCTATGTTAGTGTATTTCTATGTTCTGTCTAGTCTTTTGTATTTCTATGTTTTGTTAATTGGGGTTGGACTCTCAATTGGAGGCAGGTGTTTTCTAGTTGCCTCTGATTGAGAGTCCTATATATAGGTATGTGTTTGTTGAGTACTTTGTGGGAGATTGTTCTGTGTATAGCCTTGTGCCTTACCAGACTGTTATTCGTCGTTGTGTCTTTTTGGTGTACGTGTTTATTTTGGTTTTTCCTTCTTTTTCCTATTAATAAAGAAGATGAGTGCACATTTCCTCGCTGCGTCTTGGTCCGCGTTATCCGACGACAACCATTACAAACTGATCAGGGATTTCACCATAAGGCCAATGGTGATTTTAAAACAGTTACAGGGGTTCATGGTTGTGATATGAGAAAACTGAGGATGGATCAACAACACTGTAGTTTTTCCACAATACTAACCTAATTGAAAAGAAGGAAGCCTGTACAGAATACAAATATTCCAAAGTATGCATCCTGTTTGCAACAAGGCACTTAAGTAATACTGCAAAAAATGTGGCAAAGAAGTTAACTTTTTGTCCTGAATACGAAGTGTTATGTTTGGGGTAAATCCAACACAACACATCACTGAGTACCACTCTTCATATTTTCAAGCATGGTGGTGGCTGAATCATGTTATGGATATGAGTGTCATTGGCAAGGACTAGGGAGTTTTTTAGATCAAAAGAAACAGAACACAGCTAAACACAGGCAAAATCCTAGAGAAAAACCAAGGTTCAGTCTGCTTTCCAACAGACACTGGGAGATTAATTCAACTTTCAGCAGGACAACAACCTAAAACACAAGGTCTAATCTACACTGGAGTAGCTTACCAAAAAGACACTGATTGTGCCTGAGTCGCGTAGTTACAGTTTTTACTTAAATTGTCTTGAAAATCTATGGCAAGACTTGAAAATGGCCTTCTAGAAATGATCAACAACCAACTTGACAGAGCCTGAAGAATTTTAAAAAGAATAATGATCAAATATTATACAATTCAGGTGTGCAAAGCTCTTAGAGACTCACCCCAAAAGACTCACAGCTGTAATCACTGCCAAAGGTGATTCCAACATATATTGTCTCAGGGGTGAGAATACTTGTCTAATCAAGATATATTAGTGTTGTCTTTGTAATACATTTGTAATAAATATTATAATTTTTCATCCACTTTGACATTACAGCGTATTTTGTGGAGATCGTTGACCAAAAATTACAAATAAATCCAGTTTAATCCCACTTTGCTACATAACAAAATGCGTAAAAAGTCAAAGGGTGTGAATACTTTCTGAAGGCACAGTGGTAATAGTTAAATGACAACAACAACAACAACAGTACAGAGATGTTAGATCGGCATTCAGGCCAGAGAGTTCAAGCTTGGTTTCATCAGACCAGAGAATCTTGTTTCTCATGGTCTAACAGTCTTTAGGTGCCTTTTGGCAAACTCCAAGCAGGCTGTCATGTGCCTTTTACTGAGGAGTGGCTTCCGTCTGGTCACTCTAGCATAAAGGCCTGATTGGTGGAGTGC
Organism: Salmo trutta; assembly: GCF_901001165.1. Taxonomy (NCBI): domain Eukaryota; kingdom Metazoa; phylum Chordata; class Actinopteri; order Salmoniformes; family Salmonidae; genus Salmo; species Salmo trutta. The sequence continues at coordinate 27,821,485 of NC_042974.1, forward strand.
TGCAGAGATGGCTGTCCTTCTTGAAGGTTATCCCATCTCCACAGAGGAACTGTGGAGCTCTTTCAGAGTGACGATCGGGTTCTTGATCACCTCCCTGAACAAGGCCCTACTGCCCCGTTTACTCAGTTTGGCTGGGCGGCCAGCTCTAGGAATAGTCTTAGTGGTTCCAAACGTCTTCCATTTAAGAATGATGGAGGCCACTATGTTCTTGGGGACCTTCAATGATGCAGAAATGTTTGGGTACCGTTCCCCAGATCTGTGCCTCGACACAATCCTGTCTCGAAGCTCTACTTGACAATTTCTTCGATCTCATGGCTTGGTTTTTGCTCTGACGTGCACTGTCAACTGTGAGACCTTACAGTGCCTTGAAAAAGTACTCATCCCCCTTGGCGTTATTCCTATTTTGTCGCATTACAACCTGTAATTGAAATTGATTTTTATTTGGATTTCATGTAATGGACATACACAAAATAGTCCATATTGGTGAAGTGAAAATTATGTTTACATTTTTATTTTTTATTATTAAAAATGGTAAAGTGGTGTGCGCATATATATTCACCCCCTTTCCTATGAAGCCCGTAAATAAGATCTGGTGCAACCAATTACCTCCAGAAGTCACATAATTAGTTAAATAAAGTCCACCTGTGTGCAATCTAAGTGTCACATGATCTGTCACATGATATCAGTATATACAGTTGAAGTCGGAAGTTTACATACACTTCGGTTGGAGTCATTAAAACAAGTTTTTCAACCACTCCACAAATGGCTTGTTAACAAACTATAGCTTTGGCAAGTTGGTTAGGGCATCTACTTTGTGCTTCTGATAGGCTAATTGACATATTTTGAGTCAATTGGAGGTGTACCTGTGGATGTACTTCAAGGCCTACCTTCAAACTCAGTGCCTCTTTGCTTGACATCATGAGAAAATCAAAAGAAATCAGCCAAGACCTCAGAAACAAAATTGTAAACTTCCACAAGTCTGGTTCATCCTTGAGAGCAATTTCCAAATGCCTGAAGGTACCACGTTCATCTGTACAAACAAAGGTACGCAAGTATAAACACCATGGGACCACGCAGCCGTCATACCACTCAGGAAGGAGACGCGTTCTGTGTCCTAGAGATGAACGTACTTTGGTGTGCGAAAAATGCTAATTAATCCCAGAACAACAGCAAAGGACTCTGAAGATGCTGGCGGAAACAAGTACAAAGTATCTATATCCAAGAGAGGGCCGCCCACCTATGCCAAGAGAGGGCCGCCCACCAAAACTCACAGACCAGGCAAGGAGATCATTAATCAGAGAGGCAACAAAGAGACCAAAGATAACCCTGAAGGACCTGCGAAGCTCCACAGCGGAGATTGGACCACTTGTCCATAGGACCATCTGTCCATAGGACCACTTTAAGCAGTACACTCCACAGAGCTGGACTTTATTTTTATTTATTTTTATTTCACCTTTATTTAACCAGGTAGGCAAGTTGAGAACAAGTTCTCATTTACAATTGCGACCTGGCCAAGATAAAGCAAAGAAGTTCGACAACATACAAAAACACAGAGTTACACATGGAATAAAACAACATTCAATCAATGATACAGTAGACAAAAATAAGACTATATACAATGTGAGCAAATGATGTGAGATAAGGGAGGTAAAGGCAAAAAAGGCCATGGTGGCAAAGTAAATAAAGTATAACAAGTAAACACTGGAATGGTAGATTTATAATTTGAAGAAAGTTCAAAGTTAAAATATAAATAATATGGTGCAAAGGAGCAAAATAATAAATAAAATAAATAAATACAGTAGGGGAAGAGGTAGTAGTCTGGGCTAAATTATAGATGGGCTATGTACAGGTGCAGTGATCTGGGAGCTGCTCTGATAGCTGGTGCTTAAAGCTAGTGAGGGAGATAAGTGTTTCCAGTTTCAGAGATTTTTGTAGTTCGTTCCAGTCATTGGCAGCAGAGAACTGGAAGGAGAGACGACCAAAGGAGGAGTTGGCTTTAAGGGTGACCAGAGAGATATACCTGCTGGAGCGCGTGCTACAGGTGGGTGCTGCTATGGTGACCAGTGAGCGGAGATAAGGGGGGACTTTACCTAGCAGGGTCTTGTAGATGACCTGGAGCCAATGTGTTTGGCGACGATTATGAAGCGAAGGCCAGCCAACGAGAGCGTACAGGTCGCAGTGGTGGGTAGTATATGGGGCTTTGGTGACAAAACGGATGGCACTGTGATAGACTGCATCCAGCATGTTGAGTAGGGTATTGGAGGCTATTTTGTAAATGACATCGCCGAAGTCGAGGATTGGTAGGATGGTCAGTTTTACGAGGGTATGTTTGGCAGCATGAGTGAAGGATGCTTTGTTGCGAAATAGGAAGCCAATTCTAGATTTAACTTTGGATTGGAGATGATTGATGTGAGTCTGGAAGGAGAGTTTACAGTCTAACCAGACACCTAGGTATTTGTAGTTGTCCACAAATTCTAAGTCAGAACCGTCCAGAGAAGTGATGCTGGACAGGCGGGCAGGTGCAGGCAGCGATCGGTTGAAGAGCATGCATTTAGTTTTACTTGTATTTAGGAGCAGTTGGAGACCACGGAAGGAGAGTTGTATGGCATTGAAGCTCGTCTGGAGGGTTGTTAACACAGTGTCCAAAGAAGGGCCAGAAGTATACAGAATGGTGTCGTCTGCGTAGAGGTGGATCAGAGATTCACCAGCAGCAAGAGCGACATCATTGATGTATACAGAGAAAAGAGTTGGCCCAAGAATTGAACGCTGTGGTACCCCCATAGAGACTGCCAGAGGTCCAGACAGCAGGCCCTCCGATTAGACACACTGAATTCTATCAGAGAAGTAGTTGGTGAACCAGGCGACGCAATCGTTTGAGAAACCAAGGCTACTGAGTCTGCCGATGAGGATGTGGTGATTAACAGAGTCAAAAGCTTTGGCCAGGTCAATGAATACGGCAGCACAGTATTGTTTCTTATCGATGGCGGTTACGATGTCGTTTAAGACCTTGAGCGTGGCTGAGGTGCACCCATGACCAGCTCTGAAACCAGATTGCATAGCGGAGAGGGTGCGGTGGGATTCGAAATGGTCGGTAATCTGTTTGTTGACTTGGCTTTCGAAGACCTTAGAAAGGCAGGGTAGGATGGATATAGGTCTGTAGCAATTTGGGTCAAGAGTGTCACCTCCTTTGAAGAGGGGGATGACAGCAGCTGCTTTCCAATCTATGGGAATCTCAGACGACACGAAAGAGAGGTTGAACAGGCTAGTAATAGGGGTTGCAATAATTTCGGCAGATAATTTTAGAAAGAAAGGGTCCAGATTGTCAAGCCCAGCTGATTTGTAGGGGTCCAGATTTTGCAGCTCTTTCAGAACATCAGCTGAATGGATTTGGGAGAAGGAGAAATGGGGGAGGCTTGGGCGAGTAGCTGTGGGGGGTGCAGTGCTGTTGAATGCAGTAGGGGTAGTTAGGTGGAAAGCATGGCCAGCCGTAGAAAAATGCTTATTGAAATTCTCAATTATAGTGGGTTTATCGGTGGGGACAGAGTTTCCTATCCTCAGTGCAGTGGGCAGTTGGGAGGAGGTGTTCTTATTCTCCATGGACTTTACAGTGTCCCAGAACTTTTTAGAGTTTGAGTTGCAGGAAGCAAATTTCTGTTTGAAAAAGCTAGCCTTGGCGTTTCTAACTGCCTGTGTGTATTGGTTTCTAACTTCTCTGAAAAGTTCGATATCGCGGGGGCAGTTCGGTGCTAATGCAGAACGCCACAGGATATTTTTGTGTTGGTTAAGGGCAGTCAGGTCTGGGGAGAACCAAGGGCTATATCTGTTCCTGGTTCTACATTTCTTGAAAGGGGCATACTTATTTAAGAAGGTGAGGAAGGCATTTAAAAAAAATAACCAGGCTTCCTCTACTGACGGGATGAGGTCAATATCCTTCCAGGATACCAGGGCCAGGTCGATTAGAAAGGCTTGCTCATTGAAATGTTTCAGGGAGCGTTTGACAGTGATGAGTGGAGGTCGTTTGACCGCTGAACCATTACGGGTGCAGGCAATGAGGCAGTGATTGCTGAGATCTTGGTTGAAAACAGCAGAGGTGTATTTAAAGGGCACATTGGCTAGGATGATATCTATGAGGGTGCCAGTGTTTGCGGCTTTGGGGTTGTACCTGGTGGGTTCATTAATCATTTGTGTGAGATTGAGGGCATCAAGCTTGGATTGTAGGATGGCTGGGGTGTTAAGCATGTCCCAGTTTAGGTCACCTAGTAGCACGAGCTCTGAAGATAGATGGGGGGCAATCAGTTCACATATGGTGTCCAGAGCACAGCTAGGGGCCGAGGGGGGTCTATAGCAGGCGGCGACGGTGAGAGACTTGTTTTTGGAGAGGTGGATTTTTAAAAGTAGAAGTTCAAATTGTTTGGGTACAGACCTGGATAGCAGGACAGAGCTCTGCAGGCTATCTCTGCAGTAGATTGCAACACCGCCCCCTTTGGTTGTTCTATCTTGTCTGAAAACGTAGTTAGGGATGAAGATTTCAGAGTTTTTGGTGGACTTCCTAAGCCAAGATTCAGACACAGCTAGGACATCCGGGTTGGCAGAATGTGCTAAAGCAGTGAATAAAACAAACTTAGGGAGGAGGCTTCTAATGTTAACATGCATGAAACCAAGGCTATTACAGTTACAGAAGTCATCAAAAGAGAGCGCCTGGGGAGTAGGAGTGGAGCCAGGCATGGAAGAGTGGCCAGAAAAAAAACATTGCTTAAAGAAAAGAATAAGCAAACACGTTTGGTGTTCACCAAAAGGCATGTGGGAGACTCCCAAAACATATGGGAGAAGGTACTCTGGTCAGATGAGACAACATTTCTGCTTTTTGGCCATCAAGGAAAACGCTATGTTTGGAGCAAACCCAACACCTCTCATCACCCTGAGAAAACCATCCCCACAGTGGAGCATGGGGGTGGCAGCATCGTGCTGTGGAAATGTTTTTCATCGGCAGGGACTGGGAAACTGGTCAAAATTGAAGGAATGATGGATGGCGCTAAATACTGTGAAATTCTTGAGGGAAACCTGATTCAGTCTTCCAGAGATTTGAGACTGGGACAGAGGTTCACCTTCCAGCAGGACAATGACCCTAAGCATACTGCTAAAGCAACACTCGAGTGGTTTAAGGGGAAGCATTTAAATGTCTTGGAATGGCCTAGTCAAAGCCCAGACCTCAATCCAACTGAGAATCTGTGGTATGACTTAAAGACCACCAGCGGAACCCATCCAACTTGAAGGAGCTGGAGCAGTTTTGCCTTGAAGAATGGGCAAAAATCCCAATGGGTAGATCTACCAAGCTTATTAAAGAGACATACCCCAAGAGACTTGCAGCTGTAATTACTGCAAAAGGTGGCTCTACAAAGTATTGACTTTTGGGGGGGTGAATAGTTATGCACGCTCAGGTTTTCAGTTTTTTTGTCTTATTTCTCAAATGATACAAACCCCCCAAAAATCAATTTTAATTACAGGTTGTAAGGCAACAAAATAGGAAAAATGCTAATGGGGTGAATACTTTCACAAGCCATTGTATATAGACAGGTGTGTGCCTTTCCAAATCATGTCCAATCAATATAATTTTTCACAGGTGGACTCCAATCAAGTTGTAGAAACATCTCAAGGATGATCAATGGAAACAGGATGCACCTGAGCTCAATTTTGAGTCTCATAGCAAAGGGTCTCAATACTTTTGTAAATAAGGTATTTTTTTTTCTTCTTTTTAATACATTTGCAAAAATGTCCAAAAACCTGTTTTCACTTTGTCATTATTGGGTATTGTGTGTAGATTGCTGAGGATTTTTTTATTTAATCCATTTGACAATAAGGCCGTAATGTTACAAAATGTGGAAAAAGTCAAGGGGTCTGAATACTTTCCGAAGGCACTGTAAATCCAAAATGTTCATTGAAAACATGAAAGCACCAATGGATTTGAAGAAAGAACAACAAAGCAGTACAACTACATGTACAGAATTATATTTCCACACATTAACATAAAACCGTAACAATTTCATTAAATAAATTAAACAATTAACATAGTTTTTCATCACATTCATTCTACTTTGCTACCCTATGTGACCTTAAATGACTGAAACAATTGAATCCAAAGGGCATCGTAAGCAATAGCAGTAATTGCAGCCCTATAATTCTCCTCCCAGACAGTGATAATGCCTGAGGTCACCAGCACAAAGGATGCTGAAGACCAGGCCTTCTTGGTTGTGTTGTTAATTGTTTTGCTGGTCCATTGTTTAAATGAGCCTATGGCACAGGATACGATAGTCTGGCCACGCTTCATCCACCTGCAAATCAACCCTACGCAGTCTGACGATGGCCCAGTAATGATTTAAAAAATGCACATTTATGCAAATAGCCCAGGATAGATTAACCTAATTTGGTCATGTAAACAACTCCTCGACTGGGATTAAAGTTTTGTCAATTAGACAATGGTTTATAATGACCCCTAGTAGTCTGAAAGTCTGAGTGCAGTCTTCTAATAGGCGTGCCCACTCATTATATAGTCCATAATCACACCCTTAAAGTGAGGCCAAGCCAGACATGACACACAATACAATCATGTCGGCTGGCATTAGCAGTAATGGCTAATGATTAAGGGTTACCACCATACTGACACCATGTCTCAGCCCTTTCTTTCAAGCCAAGCAGCAACCGTCCAGCCATGCTTTTGTGGAGCCGTGTTGGTGCATAAACCATAATTGGTACACGTGCCAATCTGACAAAAAAGCTACAAAGCACACACATATGCTAATTTGCTATCTCTTCAATTAACCAAACTTTTTCTACAAAAGTGTCTGAATAACATTTCGGTATGCAAAATGCTAATTGAGACATAATTGGCATTTTAGGAAACAATACGGAAATGTATGGCCACTTGTAGAATAAAAAATGATCAAAACTGACTGTGCTACTACAACTGTCTTCTATAAAGTTAGAATGAGGTCAAGTTGGAAAACTGTAAACGTCAGACAAGGATCACATTTTTGCACAACTAAAAATATATTGGCATGAAAGCTACCTTTGAAACTGAACCGCATTCTATAATACTATTCATATGTACTTCAAGAAAAGTGCAGAAAAGTGGCTTAACATTGATAACACAATTCAAAACCAGTGCGTTTCTGGGATAAATCCAAAGTATAAATTATTCTACCATGTTTGAAGTTATATGAATTTGTTACTTCCTTGAGTGTATGGATCCGAAGGTGCGGTCCTTTGTTGCAAAAAACTGAAATCATAAAAGCTTGATTGAATAGGGCCATACAATTGTATTTGCAGTCCAGCTGGATCCAGCATTTCCTTGGACTTCAATCAATGGTCCATGGTTTCCTAAAATACTCTGTACAGTTTGATAATTACTTCATTGTAAAATAAATAAAAAACTGTATTGACATTAAATCTTTTACAAAAGTAAATCCATAACATCAATTTATCTGAAACCCACAGCAAGAAAGAGGTCTTGCTTTTCATTCCTAACAGTGTTGATCCTGCCTTTTTGTTCCCATCTCTTGACAGATGATCTCTGGGTCTTAATTTTCTTTCTTCTTTCCATTTTCGTCCTGTTTTCTTTCTTTGTGGATAAACAGTATATGAATGTTCAGGGTAAATTTGTGTCTTAAGCTTTTCCTTCTGACAGCACAATTATAGGGGAAAAAAAGTATCTTGTGTGAGTCATTATGTTCAGTTAGGTGTCCCTTACTTTTGAAGCTTTTCCCACAGTCAGCACAAATGAATAGTTTATCTTCTGTATGAGTCAGTATACAGTTGAAGTTGGAAGTTTACATACACTTACTTAGGTTGGAGTCATTAAAACTCCACAAATTTCTTGTTAACAAACTATAGTTTTGGCAAGTCGGTTAGGACATTATTTTGTGCATGACACAACTCATTTTTCCAAAAATTGTTTACAGACAGATTATTTCACTTATAATTCACTGTATCACAATTCCAGTGGGTCAGAAGTTTACATACACTAAGTTGACTGTGCCTTTAAACAGCTTGAAAAATTCCAGAAAAGGATGTCATGGCTTTAGAAGCTTCTGATAGGCTAATTGACATAATTTGAGTCAATTGGAGGTGTACCTGTGGATGTATTTCAAGGCCTACCTTCAAACTCAGTGCCTCTTTGCTTGATATCATGGGAAAATCAAAAGAAATCAGCCAAGACCTCAGAAACAAATTGTAGACCTCCGCAGTGCCCCTGTGACAATAATTTTTGACCCCCTTGCGGCCCCCCTAAATGTGGAGTATGAAATAATTTTTACATAACTAATTTTTGCTATCGTTCTTTTTTTTACATCCGTTATTAGACAGTGGCAACGCGGAACACTAATGATTATGAACATAGTCTTTTACCTGCTAATGCCTGCAATGCAGTGAAGAAAACAATATGACAACAATAACGTCTAATGTAACTGGCCCCAGCTTGCCCCCCCGTTGAAATGGTCTAGAACCGCCACTGCCCACAGCTAAATGATGTCTCTCCTGTGAGAGTCACTATATGCACAATTAAGTTCCCCTTGCAATTGAAACTTTTCCCGCATTTTTTAAATTTATTTTACTAGGCAAGTCAGTTAAGAACAAATTCTTATTTTCAATGACAGCCTATGAACAGTGGGTTAACTGCTTTGTTCAGGGGCAGATTGACAGATTTGTACCTTGTCAGCTCAGGGATTTGATCTTGCAACCTTTCAGTTACTAGGCCAACGCTCTAACCACTAGGCTACACTGCCACATTCACAACAACTCAATTGTTTCTCTCCTGTGTTAGTCAGTATATGCCTGTTCAGGGTCTTCTTGCTGTTGAATCTTTTTCCATAGTCACCACAATTGAATTGTTTTATCCTCTGAGTGAATCCTCGAGTGAGTCGTCAGTTGAATGGTGATGAGATCCAATGGTGGACTACAGAGTCGCTGCTTACGGCTGAGCTGTGACTGGAGTCATTATTTTGATCATCTGAAGAGTCACAGGAAATGTTGAGACTTTTTAGGAATCAAGATATCAGCCGCCATTAAAAGCTAATTAAAAAAACACACTCAAACATTGGGTCTTAGCCATTTTGAGTGGACCCTTGAGTTGGGTGCTCAGTTCAATGGATCTTTAGTCCACACAATGAATGTTCAAAATCAAAACGGCATGTCTCCAATTCTAATTCTGTGTTGTCCTCTTCTTCTTTATGTTTTTCAGCGGTTGGCAAGCTTAGAAATGGACAATAGCGACGCCCGCTGGATGGGGTTCGTAGCTGGAATAGATGTAAAACAAATTGCACCCCTTGGAAAGTGGGTACGCAGACCGGTGAGCAACTGCGGCCACTCATGATGAGTTCAGATTTTTTGTGTTTCTCACCCTCATCAAAGTTGCCCATCCCTGCTCTAAAAGGGCACTGAAAGAACTGTCGCTTTCAACTATAGCTTGTTCAGGACATTTCTAATATAGTTTTATTTTGTTATTCATTTCTATGAACTTTATGAAATTAATCCCCCTACCTTTTTCCTATACAGTAGCCCTACATGTTCCTTAGAACAGTCTTTATATAGAGAGATGGCCTCTCCAACGTTCTATCACAGAGAAGGGGCTAGGCATGGGGACATGGCAGAGAACCCCTATTTTCGGATAGTCGCCTTCTTAGGCCCGTCTGTATGGATCCCAATAGGTTGCCTGATCATTTCTCCGAATGGCCCCTCTCCCTTGACCTGTAAGCATCTTTGTTGCTTGATGAGGCAAAGGGTCACTAATTCACCAATCTCCTATCAGGGCTAAATTTTAGTTCAAGACTGATATGGAGAGAGAGAGAGAGGGAAATGGAGTCCTGCAAACTTAAGGTATATACTATTCTGGTCTTCTTGAGTCACTGCTGTTGGGGAGCCAACAGACTGTTGGGAAGCCCCCCCCCCATCCTTCACCCCCCACTTCTATTAAAATAATCTGTCTGTTTCAGTTAGCCAGTCTCAAAATGCGGCCATTCTCCTCTCAGCCATAAACCTGTCTGTTGGACTCAGTTCATCTTAGGGTGATAGCTCTCCATCTCTCCTTTTTTCCGTCTTCCCTCTCTCTCCACCTTCTCAAAGTGTGGTAATTAGATAATGTGTGGTAATTCGATCATCAAGTCAATTATGGAGAGACTCATTCTTAAGAGTCTATTTACGCGCCCGCGCATCAATCTAAGTAACATCAAAATCCGTCAGTTTAAGCTAGAGATATCAGGGCTGTGTCTCAATCCACCACATCCGCCTATGTTGACCTTCCGACCTTCCTATGTTGACCTTGCGGTGGAAGGTCGCTGAGCTGCAACAGTGTTTGTCAGACCATGAGACAGCGAAAATCGGTCTTCTCACGAAAACATCTGTAGCGTCCATACAGTCCGTATGATTTATTTTCTGACTGTCTTTTTTGCCATTTATGAATGTGTTCTTCAATGCATGTATATGGGCTATAGTAGTAAAGGCCAAATTCAATGTTTTATCAAATATAAAAATGGATACCTAAAGGGGTCCTAAAATAGTTAAATGATCCATGGTATGATCATCTTAAAACAAATCCATGTGTTAGCTTAGTGCCCCCCTCTCTCTCTCTCTCTACAAACTATTGAAAACATCAGGTGGTCATAAGATTAAAGGAATGTCCACCTGCTTTGAAAATCCTCTCTAAGCTCAAGGGGCGAGAGTTCAGCTTTAACTGGTTGAAGACTGGGTGAAAGTGATAGGGAGGAACCTTAAGAGTATTACCAAAAAAATGAAAACAAAATCTGCCCTTGATTCAAACAATAACTGTGCTATAAAAAGTCAACGGATTAATATTTTTTTTTTTGCTTTTGCCCCTTTTCTGTCTGGTAGAAAAGATCACATATGGTCCAGTACCCGGCATATGGTCCATGTTGCGAGTGAAGAAGAATAGAAAAGTACAATTTTTCTGATGGATTACCGAGTTATTAGTATCTAATATTCCATTCTCTGGCCATGACACAAATCTGGGTTTTGTTCCACATTTATCAGGTTGCATGCAAAGACTAAGCCATGTGTCTTTATGCTTAGCGTCATGATAAAAATATTTTATACCTCTCTTTTATCCAAAACTGACCAAACTCAAGCTGTGAGGTTGGGGGATTTATTTTCACAACAGATTGCACCAGTCATTACATTTTTTGATAATACCTGTATCTACAGCAGTATTTACACAAGATTATTAAATAGTATGTGGGGCGGGGGGGCGAGCGGGGGGGGGGGGGGGGGGGGGGGTTGCGGGGGGGGGGGGTGTATTGGGATTAAACTGTGAACGCACAGGAATATCGAGGAATAAAGCAATTCCTTGGTGCGATTAGAGGAGCCTGGCACACTCCTCGACGTGTCGCCAGACCCTTGGCACTGAGGCCCTGGCAGCAGATGTCTTGTGTTATCATTTGATGATTAAAAGATTGACCCAACTCAGCCACTCTTCATCCTCCTCCTCCTCCTCCTCCTCCTCCTCAGTAAATGAAGACCCGTGCTCCTCATACCCCCCATCTGTCTTCAATCTGCCACGTTGGGTATGTTCATGTGGGGCAGTGGGCAGGCAGTAGTCCCCTATCTCCCTAAGGCCAGAGGGCCAGACTACCAGGGACCTGGGTTAGTCTCCAGGAAACAAACTCATTGAGGTTGAGGTTGAGGTTGAGGTGAGGGTTATGACGATGCCCATTTACTGTGAGACTCCGGTTAGAGAGCAGGACGGAGGCAGGGATGCAATTATGAATGTCTTTATATATTCAGATTAGGAAGATGCTACATGGCATGGAATGAACATTGACAGTTGTAGCCGGTCTTGAATAGTGACTTGGTTGGCTTTAATTAGGATGGACTAGCCAGTGGGTCTGTAGAGTATGTTTGTATGGTTTCTATTTCAATGATGCGTGTAGGTTTCTTGTTGTGAGAATTGTTTGGCGTGCTCGATTGCTCAACTCTATCTGGGTGAAGGATCCGGATTGAAAGGAAGCGCCCTCAAATCTGCCATATAAATACCTATATATACCTGCATGGCCATATATAGAGTTAAATAGAGGGCACACCTGCCACGAGTGCCCTCCGTCCTCACGTGACCATAAAGTTTGGTAGAGGGCATACCTGCCACAAATGCCCTAGCCCACATCCGTGTCACCGATCAGGGAATTCTGTACAAGTGAGCCTGAATTTGTTTCACTCTTCTGCAATAATGACTATGTAAATCTCTCAAAAACAACAACATTAGGGCCTCCCGAGTGGCGCAGCGGTCTAAGGCAATGCAGTGCTTAATGCGTCACTACAGATCCGGATTCAATCCTGGGCTGTGTCGCAGCCGGGCCGCAACCGGGAGACCCATGAGGCGATGCACAATTGGCTCAGCATCTTCCGGGTTAGGGGAGGGTTTGGCCGACCGGGATGTCCTTGTCCAATCGTTCTCTAGCGACTCCTGTGGAAGGCCGGGCGCATGCACGCCGACATGGTCGCCAGTTGTACGGTGTTTCCTCCGACACGTTGGTGTGGCTGGCTTCCGGGTTAAGCGAGCAGTGTGTCAAGAAGCAGTGCGGCTTGGCAGGGTTGTGTTTCGGAGGACACACGACTCTCGACCTTCGCCTTTCCCGAGTCCGTACAGGAGTTGCAGCGATGGGACAAGACTGTAACTACCAATTGGATATCATGAAATTGGGGGGAAAAGGGGTAAAATAAAAATAATAACATTAAGCTATTGTATGTTTGACAGAGTAAAAGTATGCAAAATATACATTAGGCTTGAATATAGCTCATTTTCACCTTTAAAGGCACTGTAGATGCTCCTTGGTGGGTGCTATCGGGAGTTCATTAGCCATTCATCGTTCCCTGGCTGTTACTACCTCAATACAGACCAGAGGAAGGGAGGGGGGATAAGGGAAGCAGGGGCAGAGGGGGGTTACTTGGTGATGTGTATAAAGTGTCCAGGGCAGTAATGCCTCCCATTAACGTTTGTCTCTGTCTTACAGGCGTGTGCCCGCTTCGTCCTTCCCCACCAACTGTGTGGCAGGATTAGAGTAAATGAGGCTAAGAACAGATTGGAAAAGAGGGGAAAAGGAAAATAAGAAGAAAATCGGTTTAAAATGCAAACATTAATTCACAATTAATGACAATGAATTTAACCTTCAAGTGGGGCGTTTAGGTCAGTATTTCCTAAAAGTCTGTGAAATCTAAAATAAAACTACGAGCTGATTCGTAGATGCTTGGTGGCCAATGAGAGTACATGGCATTTTTTTAGTATTTGTATTTTTTTTTATTACTAATTTCAAATAAACTGTTCCAAAATGAATGCTGCAAAGAAAAGAGTCCGCAAAGGTCATAGTTAATTACACATATTGTTTATATCGTTTGCACTGTTACATGAAGGCCAAAAGCTTCACTGTCAATGCAGCTGCCATTCTCATTTAATGTTCTCCAGGATACATTTGAGTTTACACTATCATCATGTTTGTTTTACACATCTCTCTTTTGTATTACCCATAGAAATATAAATAATGTATTACACTTCTTATTGCAACGTTTTTTTTTCTTCCATAGACACATTACACTGTCTGTGGCTAAACTGGACTTTCTAACACAGATGGCAGAGTGCATGGCCATCTTCTACCATCCATGCACAGAGTAGCATTGGCCTGTGTTCTAGAGCCTGTGTGGCTGTGCAGTGGGGCGTGCAGTCCTCGGACAGGGAGAACAGAAGTAGCACAGTTGGCTTTACGACCCTCTCCCTCCCCGAGGTGAAACAGTTGTTCCCCAGCTAATGTTATGCATATGCTCCTTGACATCCCCCCAGGATGCCCCACCAGATGCCTGGTCAGAATTGGTTGTATCCATGATATGATCATTTATTTCATTCTGTAGGGACTCAAAATGTGTTTTAGTCATGAATATGTTATCAAGGTAGAAGATACAGCAGTGAAAAGAAAAGACCACACTCAAACATCACGTTGTGAACTTTTGCACACAACCCCAAAAAATTGTTTTTTTTTTTTTTTTTTTTTTACACTGGGAATGGTAAATGGGTTCCCTTTCTTCAATACTCTAAATGTTGAAGTCCATGCATTTTCCTCGCGGTTCATGGTAATGTCAGCATGTCGCATACAAAAAAAGTCACAGCCTATACATTAGTGTGTCGCAGAAATGGCTACCTCAAAAATCATTATGTTTTTCCTAAATACAGTGTATCACCTCTGAACTCTGAGCTACAATGACTGACAATAACACACATTACAAATTAAGCAAATTGAATGCCTCCAGTGGAATTACTGTAAATTACAAAAACAATCATCCTCTCCGAGATCAGACAACAAAAGCCAGGACCCACACCACAGGTTGCATCAGGAGGCATCTTATTTATTTGGTCATCACTTAATATTTGCTGCTTATCTCATTGTAGGCCCTAAATCCAAGTTAACTCGGATTATCCTTCATGAAAAAGGCATTAAGGGGAGGATAACCTCTGCTTCGAATGAGTTAATCTACAGGCACGTTAATGAGTCTTGTACTGGATTGGAATTGCTTAAATTAAAAGCAAATATCAACAGTCATTGTGCTAAAGGAGCTTGAGTGCCTGGCCTGGCCTCAATACATCATCCTGTAGACAGTAATGCATTAAGTGATTTGATTCCCTGGGTCGTTGCGGTAATCATGTAATGTAAGTGAAAAACAATTAAATTAACAGTTTATCATGTAATGAAACAACTCAAATTTAAAGGGGCTAGGCTTCAAGTTGAGTCAAGGTACTTGCTTATTGGGTATGGGTCCCATACTGATCAACACTTGGGGTGACAATTGACCTGTAATTTGACCCTTGACCTTAAGGCAACACAAATCATTTAGCACGTTTCCCGAGGAAAGTTATGTTTTACAGTTTAATCAGATTTTCTGATTGAAACTGATTGAAACAGATTTACCAGTTAAATGTATTTTCTGTTATTGTCCTGATATTAAAGGTCACAATGCTTTTACTGGCTTTATAAAAATGTTTATTTTTTTAATCTACTGTATGATTAAACTGGGGGAGTTTTGATTGCTGCTTTATCGCTGCCGCTTATTTTACCAATTGTATTTGCTGAATTTCATATAAGCCCAATAGTGTATGAGAAAAGGATTTGGGTCTACAGAGTCTCAGCGCCCCATAAATTTGTTTGAATTCAATGACTAAATGCTCACGACGTCACTGCTTATATACCATGTATGGGATATTATAGTAATGGTTTAATTGTGCTCAATGCATCAACAAAACATTCTGGTAAAGCAACCAGAATATACATTTATCTGAGAGTTCACCAAAAGTTTGGTGATATTATGCCAACTTAATCTGCCTGGGTCACAGTATGATTGGTATTTTATAGTACTCTATAGTATAACTTATTGAAGAGCTTATTCATTAGCAAATCCCAGTTTTGAAACGTCATGATAAACATTAAAGGAGGGCTGAACTTCCTGATTTGGCCTCATTTTCGGCTTGGTCATTAAGAAATGCAGTGGCCATGACTGAAGCCAAACAAGAGTTCAAATCAAATCAAATCAAACTTAATGTAACAGTCCGGTGGCCATTAGATTAATTGTTCAGCAGTCTAATGGCTTGGGGGTAGAAGCTGTTAAGGAGTCTTTTGGTCCTAGACTTGGCGCTACAGTACTGCTTGCCATGCGGTAGCAGAGAAAACAGTCTATGACTTGGGTGACTGGAGTCTCTGACAATTTTATGGGCTTCCCTCTGACACCGCCTATTATATAGGTCCTGGATGGTCCTGGATGTACTGGGGCGTACACATTACCCTCTGTAGCACCTTACGGTCAGATGCCGAGCAGTTGCCATACCAGGCGGTGATGCAACCTGTCAGGATGCTCTCAATGGTGCAGCTGTAGAACTTTTTGAGGATCTGGGGACCCATGCCAAATCTTTTCAGTCTCCTGTGGGGGAAAAGATTTTGTTGTGCCCTCTTCACGACTGTCTTGGTGTGTTTGGACCATGATAGATTGTTGGTGATGTGGACACCAAGGAACTTGAAACTCTCAACCCGCTCCACTACAGCCCTGTTGATGTTAATGGGGGCCTGTTCGGCCCGCCTTTTCCCGTAGTCCACGATCAGCTCCTTTGTCTTGCTCACATTGAGGGAGAGGTTGTTGTCCTGGCACCACACTGCCAGTTCTCTGACCTCCTCCCTATAGGCTGTCTCATCGTTGTTTGTGATCAGGCCTACCACTGTTGGTAGTGTTGGAGTCGTGTTTGGCCACACAGTCGTGGGTGAACAGGGAGTACAGGAGGGTACTAAGTACACACCCCTGAGGGGCCCCAGTGTTGAGGATCAGCGTGGCACACATGTTGTTGCCTACCCTTACCACCTGGGGGCAGCCCGTCAGGAAGTCCAGGATCCAGTTGCAGAGGGAGGTGTTTAGTCCCAGGGTCCTTAGCTTAGTGATGAGCATCGTAGGCACTATGGTGTTGAATGCTGAGCTCTAGTCAATGAACAGCATTCACATATAGGTGTTCCTTTTGTCCATGTGCGAAAGGGCAGTGTGGAGTGAGATTGAGATTGCGTCATCTGTGGATCTGTTGGGGCGGTATGCAAATTGGAGTGGGTCTAGGGTATCCGGGAGGATGCTGTTGATTTGAGCTATGACCAGCCTTTCAAAGCACTTCATGGCTACCGACGTGAGTGCTACAGGGTGGTAATCATTTAGGCAGGTTACCTTCACTTCCTTGGGCACAGGGACTATGGTGGTCTGCTTGAAACATGACGGTATTACAGACTCAGTCAGGGAGAGGTTGAAAATGTCAGTGAAGACACTTGCCAGTTGGTCTGCGCACGCTTTGAGTACACGTCCTGGTAATCCATCTGGCCCCGCCTTTGTGAATGTTGACCTGTTTAAAGGTCTTGCTCACATCGGCTACCGAGAGCGTTATCACACAGTCATCCAGAACAGCTGGTGCTCTCATGCATGCTTCAGTGTTGCTTGCCTCAAAGCGAGCAAAAAGGGCATTTAGCTCGTCTGGTAGGCTTGCGTCACTGGGTAGCTTGCGTCTGGGTTTCCCTTTGTAGTCCGTAATAGTTTTCAAGCCCTGCCACATCCAACGAGCGTCAGAGCCGGTGTAGTAGGATTCCATCTTAATCCTGTATTGACGCTTTGCTTTTTTGATGGTTCATCTGAGGGCATAGCAGGATTTCTTATAAGCGTCCGGATTAGTGTCCCACTCCTTGAAAGCGGCAGCTCTAGCCTTTTAGCCAGATGCGGATGTTGCCTGTAATCCATGGCTTCTGGTTGGGATATGTACGTACGGTCACTGTGGGGACAACGTCGTCGATGCACTTATTGATGAAGCCAATGACTGAGGTGATATACTCCTCAATGCCATCTGATGAATCCTGGAACATATTCCAGTGTGCTAGAAAAACAGTCCTGTAGCATAGCATCCATGTCATCTGACCACTTCCGTATTGAGCTAGTCACTGGTAATTCCTGCTTTAGTTTTTGCTTGTAAGCAGGAATCAGCAGGATAGAATTATGGTCAGATTTTCCAAATGGAGGGCGGGGGAGAGCTTTGTATGCATCTCTGTGTGTGGAGTAAAGGTGGTCTAGAGTTTTTTTTCCTCTGGTTGCACTTGTGACATGCTGGTAAAAATTTGGTAAAACTGAATGAAGTTCGCCTGTATTAAAGTCCCCAACCACCAGGAGTGCCGCTTCTGGATGAGCATTTTCTTGTTCGCTTATGGCCTTATAGAGTTGGTTGAGTGTGGTCTTAGTGCCAGCATCGGTCTGTGGTGGTAAATAGACGGCTACGAATAATATAGATGAGAACTCTCTTGGTAGATAGTGTGGTGTACAGCTTGGTCATTAAGAAATGCAGTGGCATTGACTGAAGCCAAACAAGAGTTGTCTTGGGCAGGTTGTTTAATGTAGGTGTCTTTTGTGTGAGTGTTCGCACGTGGCAAGCGTTTGTATATTCACTGTGCTAAAACAGTACACAGTTACAGTCACTCACCCTTCTAGATATCTTGAAGGTCGAGGCTGTGGATCCAACTTTTTGGGGATCTTTGGTCCACCGGACTAGCTTCTGCACATGTGTGGATCGCATTCGCAGCATGTGTATCTCTCTGGTAAGAAGAAGGGCAGGGGTGTATGCCTTATGATTAACGAGTCGTGGTGTGATCATAACAACATACAGGAACTCAAGTCCTTTTATTCACCTGACCTAGAATTCCTTACAATCAAATGCCGACCGCATTATGTAGCAAGAAAATTCTCTTCGATTATAATCACAGTCGTGTACATCCCCCCAAGCAGACACCTCGACGGCCCTGAAAGAACTTCATTGGACTCTATGTAAACTGGAAACCACATATCCTGAGGCTGCATTTATTGTAGCTGGGGATTTTAACAAGGCTAATCTGAAAACAAGGCTCCCTAAATTTTATCAGCATATCGAATGCGTGACCCGGCCTGGAAAAATTCTGGATCATTGTTACTCTAACTTCCGCGACGCATACAAAGCTCTCCCTCGCCCTCCTTTTGGCAAATCTGATCACGACTCCATTTTGTTGCTCCCAGCCTATAGACAGAAACTAAAACAGGAAATGCCCGTGCTCAGGTCTGTTCCATGCTGGTCCGGCCAATCTGATTCCACACTTCAAGATTGCTTCGATCACGTGGACTGGGATATGTTCCGGATAGCATCGAACAACAACATTGATGTATACGCTGATTCGGTGAGCGAGTTTATTAGCGAGTGCACCTTCCCCAACCAGAAACCGTGGATTGATGGCAGCATTCGCGCAAAACTGAAAGCGCGAACCACTGCTTTTAATCAGGGCAAGGCGACCGGAAACATGACCGAATACAAACAGTGTAGCTATTGTCTCCGCAAGGCAATCAAACAAGCTAAGCGACAGTATAGAGACAAAGTAGAGTCGCAATTCAATGGCTCAGACAGGAGAGGTATGTGGCAGGGTCTACAGTCAATCACGGACTACAAAAAGAAAACCAGCCCCGTCGCGGACCACGATGTCTTGCTCCCAGACAAACTAAACAACTTCTTTGCTCACTTTGAGGGCAATATAGTGCCACCGACACGGCCCGCTACCAAAACCTGCGGACTCTCCTTCACCGCAGCCAATGTGAGTAAAACATTTAAACGTGTTAACCCTAGCAAGGCTGCCGGCCCAGACGGCATCCCTAGCCGCGTCCTCAGAGCATGCACAGACCAGCTGGCGGGTGTGTTTACGGACATATTCAATCAATCCCTATCCCAGTCTGCTGTTCCCACATGCTTCCTGTTCCCAAGAAAGCTAAGGTAACTGAGCTAAATGACTATCGCCTTGTAGCACTCCCTTCCGTCATCATGAAGTGCTTTTAGAGACTAGTCAAGGATCATATCACCTCCACCCTACCTGACATCCTAGACCCATTCCAATTTGCTTACCGCCCCAATAGGTCCACACTGCCCTAACCCATCTTGACAAGAGGAATACCTATGTAAGAATGCTGTTCATCGACTACAGCTCAGCATCTAACACCATAGTGCCCTCCAAACTCGTCATTAAGCTCGAGACCCTGGGTCTCTACCCCACCCTGTGCAACTGGGTCCTGGACTTTCTGACGGGCCGCCCCAGGTGGTGAGGGTAGGAAACAACATCTCCACCCTGCTGATCCTCAACACTGGGGCCCCACAAGGGTGCGTTCTCAGCCCTCTCCTGTACTCCCTGTTCACCCATGACTGCGTGGCCATGCACACCTCCAACTCAATCATCAAGTTTGCATATGACACTACAGTGGTAGGCTTGATTACCAACAACGATGAGATGGCCTACAGGGAGGAGGTGAGGGCCCTCAGAGTGTGGTGTCAGGAAAATAACCTCACACTCAACGTCAACAAAACAAAGGAGATGATCGTGGACTTCAGGAAACAGCAGAGGGAGCGCCCTATCCACATTGACAGGACAGTAGTGGAGAAGATGGAAAGTTTTTTAAGTTCCTCGGCGTACACATCACGGACAAACTGAAATGGTCCATCCACACAGACAGCATGGCGAAGAAGGCGCAACAGCGGAACAGCGCCTCTTCAACTTCAGGAGGCTGAAGAAATTTGGCTTGTCACCAAAAACACTCACAAACTTTTACAGATGCACAATCGAGAGCATCCTGTCGGGCTCTATCACCGCCTGGTACGGCAGCTGCTCCGCCCATAACCGTAAGGCTCTCCAGAGGGTAGTGACGTCTGCACAACGCATCACCGGGAGCAAACTACCTGCCCTCCAGGACACCTACACCACCCGATGTCACAGGAAGGCCAAAAAGATCATCAAGGACAACAACCACCCGAGCCACTGCCTGTTCACCCCGCTATCATCCAGAAGGCGAGGTCAGTACAGGTGCATCAAAGCTGGGACCGAGAGACTGAAAAACAGCTTCTATCTCAAGGCCATCAGACTGTTAAACAGCCATCACTAACATTGAGTGGCTGCTGCCAACATACTGACTTAAATCTCTAGCCACTTTAATAATAAAAAACTAGTCACTTTCAACAATGCCACTTTATATAATGTTTACATACCTTACATTAATCATCTCATATGTATATACTGTACTCTATACCATCTACTGCATCTTGCCTATGCCGTTCGGCCGTCGCTCATCCATATATTTATATGTACATATTCTTATTCATTCCTTTACACTTGTGTGTACAAGGTAGTTGTTGTGAAATTGTTAGATTACTTGTTAGATATTAGTGCATGGTCGGAACTAGAAGCACAAGCATTTCGCTACACTCGCATTAACATCCGCTAACCATGTGTATGTGACCAATAAAATTTGATTTGATTTTGATTTGTATATTCTCTACTTTACGCATATGAGAACAGGCTACTTAGGTGAAGGGTGCTCGTTTAATAAACTTAGATCAAATCTGAATCAATGTCTGCAAGATCACATCATGATAATATTCTACATACATTCACAAGTTGAAATGTTCCCGAGCCCCGCCCCCAGACACGCCTCCAACTGACAGAGCAGCCATTACGATTAATGATTTTCTTCAGAAGAAGAGCAATTGTCACCACCAAAAAGCTTTCTCGTTGACAATGGCATTTTATTTGATTATACATTAACATTTAATTAAAATGTGTTTTTAACCTGGTAAGTGACAGAGGAAGAAGATAATTTCTTCAACTGCAAGCAAGGCTTTCATCGAGCTTGCTAACACAGCTAGCTAGCTACCTAGCTAGCTCCTTTTTTAGCTTGCCACCAATGTGCAGTGTGACTGACCAAGGTAAGAAAAAATTGTTTAGAAAATGTAAATTGAGTGTTCAGTAGAATTAATGTCATGTCTGTATTAGATATCATTTAATTGACAATGCTATTGTTAAATGTTCTTGGCTAGACAAGCAATGTGTTGCTTGCAAGCTAGCTAACTTAGCTAGCTTTAGTGAGGGTTGGGTGTCTGATAGAAATAATCTAGCTAGCAATAAGTTCTAACAAAAATTAACTCTATTTTTGCCCACCTACAGTGGATCCTTCAGGTCTGGAGCCTCAGCTGCCTATGGACAGACCCCAGCCAATGTAAGAAGTATTTTGTATAATTTAGCTAGCTTGTTCCCAATGAAATGGGTTCATGAACATTAACCCTTTATTTATTCTTCATATTGTGTGGAATTGATTCACTGACTCTGTCTCTGCATTATTCACAGGGTAACTGTCAACGTGTGAGTCTACAATGGACACTGGAGGTGAAGGAATCTGCACTGTAAGCATCAATTTGATGTTCATGAACATTAACCCCCAATTCTTCATCTTGTGTGGAATGATTTCACTGACTGCATTATCCACAGGGTAACTGTCAACTTGTGAGTCTGAAAATGGACACTGGAGGTAAAGGAATCTGCAATGTAACTATGAATTTGACATTCAAATACATAATTTTCAAATACAGATCTTAAGTGCACAAAGGTCATTTGTACATTATATTTTGTGTTCCAGATGCGGCCTTACAGTGACTCCCATGTCACAATTCAACAATTGACCAAGTTACTTGAGCAAAAAATAAAGATGATTGAAAGCACTCTTTTAGTTGTCAGTCATATGTCATTCATTCAAACTTGTCAAAGTATATCACAATATGCTATTGTGATTTAGTGCTGAACTTTGTAGTTTTATGCATATAATTTTAATGTAGCCTAGCCAGTATGTAAGGTAAAAAGCCAACATTTCCATTCATTAAAATACATGGCAAAATATATTTATGAAATATATTTTGGAATATATTTTACTAGCTACCACAGCATGCGGTCAAAATGTATTTCAATACCATAAATTTAAACATACATACAGTTGAAGTCTGAGGTTTACATACACCTTAGCCAAATACATTTAAACTCAGGTTTTCACAATTCCTGACATTTAAACCTAGTAAAAAGTCCCTGTATTAGGTCAGATAAGATCACCACTTTATTTTAAGAATGTGAAATGATAATAGCAGAGATAATTATTTATTTCAGCTTTTATATATTCCATCACATTCCCAGTGGGTCAGATGTTTACATACACTCAATTAGTATTTTGTAGCATTGCCTTTCAATTGTTTAACTTGGGTCAAATGTTTTGGGTAGCCTTCCACAAGCTTCCCACAATAAGTTGGGTGAATTTTGACCCATTCCTCCTGACAGAGCTGGTGTAACTGAGTAAGGTTTGTAGGCCTCCTTGCTCGCACATGCTTTTTCAGTTCTGCCCACAATTTTTCTATAGGATTTAGGTGAGGGCTTTGTGATGGTCACTCCAATACCTTGACTTTGTTGTCCTTAAGCCATTTTGCCACAACTTTGGAAGTATGCTTGGGGTCATTGTCCATTTGGAAGACCCATTTGCGACCAAGCTTTAACTTCCTGACTGATGTCTTGAGATGTTGTTTCAATATATCCACATAATTTTCTTTCCTCATAATGTAATCTATTTTGTGAAGTGCACCAGTCCCTCCTGCAGCAAAGCACCCCCACATCATGATGCTGCCACCCCCGTGCTTCACGGTTGGGATGGTGTTCTTTGGCTTGCAAGCCTCCCCCTTTTTCCTCCAAACATAACAATGGTCATTATGGCCAAACAGTTCTATTTTTGTTTCATCAGACCAGAGGACATTTCTCCAAAAAGTACGATCTTTGTCCCCATGTGCAGTTGCAAACCATAGTCTGGCTTTTTTATGGCGGTTTTGGAGCAGTGGCTTCTTCCTTGCTGAGCGGCCTTTCAGGTTATGTCGATATAGGACTTGTTTTACTGTGGATATAGTTACTTTTGTACCTGTTTCCTCCAGCATCTTCAAAGGTCCTTTGCTACTACCACAAACTACCCACAAATCCCAATACAAAAACACCCCTATACATAGGACCTTCAATCAGAGACAACGAGGAACAGCTGCCTCCAATTGAAGGTCTATCAAAACCCTAAACATAGAACTAAAAGGACTAGACTAGAACAAAGAAATAACTAACATAAAACATAAACCAACAAACCCCGGAACACATAAACCAAACACCCCTCTACCTAAATACATAGCCCGAACCACATAAAACAAACACCCCCTGCCACGTCCTGACCAAACTACAATAACAAATAACCCCTTTACTGGTCAGGACGTGACAGTACCCCCCCCCCCCCCAAAAAAGGTGCAGACCCCGAATGCACCTCACACAACAAAACAAAAACCTAATCCAAAAACCCCAAAAAACTAAAATAAATAAATCCCCAACTAAAGGGAGGGAAAGGAGGGTGGATACCGTCACCGACGGCTCCCTTGCTACATCCCCCCTCCCTAATCCTCCAATTATGGAGGTGGCTCAGGCCCCGGCCTTAGTCCCCAACCTAACCTGTCCTCCCCCGCTGAAGACTCAAGGCAAAGGCGCGTCGCTGGACACCTCGGCCCGAGGCGCGCCGCTGGACACCTCGGGCCGAGGCGCGTCTCTGGAGACTCAGGGCTGATGAGCGTCTCTGGAGACTCAGGGCTGATGAGCGTCTCTGGAGACTCAGGGCTGATGAGCGTCCTTGGAGACTCAGGGCTGATGAGCGTCTCCGCAGGCTCAGAGCTGATGAGCGTCTCCGCAGGCTCAGGGCTGATGAGCGTCTCCGTAGGCTCAGGGCTAATGAGCGTCTCTGCAGGCTCAGGGCTGGAGGGCGACTCTGGTTGCGCCGGTCCCGAACTGTAGGCCGACTCTGGCCGCGCCGGTTCTGGACTGAAGGGCGACTCTGGCCGCGCCGGTTCCGGACTGAAGGGCGACTCTGGCCGCGCCGGTTCCGGACTGAAGGGCGACTCTGGCCGCGCCGGTTCCGGACTGTAGGGCGACTCTGGCCGCGCCGGTTCCGGACTGTAGGGCGACTCTGGCCGCGCCGGTTCCGGACTGTAGGGCGACTCTGGCCGCGCCGGTTCCGGACTGTAGGGCGACTCTGGCCGCGTCGGTTCCGGACTGTAGGGCGACTCTGGCCGCGCCGGTTCCGGACTGTAGGGCGACTCACTCGGTTCCGGACTGTAGGGCGACTCTGGCCGCGCCGGTTCCGGACTGAAGGGCGACTCTGGCCGCGCCGGTTCCGGACTGTAGGGCGACTCTGGCCGCGCCGGTTCCGGACTGTAGGCCGTCTCACTCGGTTCTGGACTGTAGGCCGTTTGCCCACTGACAAAGAAATGATCAGTCTATAATTGTAATGGTAGGTTTATTTGAACAGTGAGAGACAGAATAACAACAAAAAAATCCAGAAAAACGCATGTCAAAAATGTTAGAAAATGATTTGCATTTTAATGAGGGAAATAAGTATTTGACCCCTCTGCAAAACACGACTTAGTACTTGGTGGCAAAACCCTTGTTGGCAGTCACAGAGGTCAGACGTTTCTTGTAGTTAGCCACCAGGTTTGCACACATCTCAGGATGGATTTTGTCCCACTCCTCTTTGCAGATCTTCTCCAAGTCATTAAGGTTTCGAGGCTGATGTTTGGCAACTCGAACCTTCAGCTCCCTCCACAGATTTTCTATGGGATTAAGGTCTGGAGACTGGCTAGGCCACTCCAGGACCTTAATGTGCTTGTTCTTGAGCCACTCCTTTGTTGCCTTGGCCGTGTGTTTTGGGTCTTTGTCATGCTGGAATACCCATCCACGACCCATTTTCAATGAGCCTGGCTGAGGGAAGGATGTTCTCACCCAAGATTTGATGGTACATGGCCCCGTCCATCGTCCCTTTGATGCAGTGAAGTTGTCCTGTCCCCTTAGCAGAAAAGCACCCCCAAAGCATAATGTTTCCACCTCCATGTTTGACGGTGGAGATGGTGTTCTTGGGGTCATAGGCAGCATTCCTCCTCCTCCAAACACGGCGAGTTGAGTTCATGCTAAAGAGCTCCATTTTGGTCTCATCTGACCACAACACTTTCACCAGTTGTCCTCTGAATCATTCAGATGTTCATTGGCAAAACTTCAGACGGGCATGTATATGTATTCTTGAGCTTGTGGGCGCTGTAGGATTTCAGTCCTTCATGGCGTAGTGTGTTACCAATTGTTTTCTTGGTGACTATGGTCCCAGCTGCCTTGAGATCATTGACAAGATCGTCCCGTGTAGTTCTGGGCTGATTCCTCACCATTCTCATGATCATTGCAACCCCACGAGGTGAGATCTTGCATGGAGCCCCAGGCCGAGGGATATTGACAGTTCTTTTGTGTTTCTTCCATTTGCGAATAATCGCACCAAATGTTGTCACCTTCTCACCAAGCTGCTTGGCGATGGTCTTGTAGCCCATTCCAGCCTTGTGTAGGTCTACAATCTTGTCCCTGACATCCTTGGAGAGCTCTTTGGTCTTGGCCATGGTGGAGAGTTTGGAATCTGATTGATTGATTGCTTCTGTGGACAGATGTCTTTTTTACAGTTAACAAGCTGCGGTTAGGAGCACTCCCTTTAACAGTGGGCTCCTAATCTCAGCTCGTTACCTGTATAAAAGACACCTGGGAGCCAGAAATCTTTCTGATTGAGAGGGGGTCAAATACTTATTTCCCTCATTAAAATGCAAATAAATGTATAACATTTTAGACATGCGTTTTTCTGGATTTTTTTGTTGTTATTCTGTCTCACTGTTCAAATAAACCTACCATTCAAATTATAGACTGATCCTTTCTTTATCAGTGGACAAACGTACAAAATCAGCAGGGGATCAAATACTTTTTTCCCCCACTGTAGGTATAAAATAATGTATATTTTTTAAATCAATTACTTCAGAATTTTGCTTTAGAATGAAAGGTTGGAAATTGGTGGAAAATTGCTAAGAGCTGAATAATCTAGATTTATTTTCTTCAGAAGGGGTTTCACCATAGCAGTTTTTAGTGCAGTGGGGAAAGTGCCTGTGAACAGGGAGTGATTAACAATAGCTTGCACTTCTTCAGACATGCAATTAAAACTGTTTTGAAGAAGGCAGAAGGGATAGGATCGAGAAGGCAGTTTGAAGGCTTAAGTTATGATATCACTTTCCTGAGCATGCCTGTGTCAACCAGGGAAAATAAATCTATAGTGCCTTTGCGTGGTAGGTTAGGGCACAAATCATCAAACTTCTCATCAGATCTTAATTGACTGATACCCAGCCTAATCTTATCTCTGAAATATGCCACAAACTCATCACATTTAGATGTGGAGGAAAGTTCACATAGGTTTGAGGGGGTAGGATTTATCAGGCCGTCAATGGTCGAGAAGAGCACTCTCAAATGATTCTGATTTATAGTGATCAAGTTCGAAAAATGAGCCTGTCTGGCCTTTCTAATTGCCTTGTTATATATGACAAGTTCCTCTCTCAGAATATCATAATGGACCTGCAACTTTTACTTTCTCCACTTCCACTTTGCCTTTGTGCAATTTCTCTTTAATTGGTTAGTTTTCCTCACTCATCCGTGTGGATGAGGTTCTCCGTGTGGATGTGGGCTTTTTCAACTTTACTGGAGCTATGTTTGCCCTTAATGTGCTTTTAAAGTGATCAACTAAATCATCACAAGAGGCAGTCAGAATAGGTGGTGGAGTATTGTTCATACACTCAATAAACTCAATAAAATATGTTGCAACTTCAGAGGTAACATAGCGTTTCTTAATAATGTGTGTAGATGGGTGAGAAAAAAATATATTTAATCCATTTTGAATTCAGGCTGTAACACAACAAAATGTGGAATAAGTCAAGAGGTATGAAAACTTTCTGAAGGCACTGTATACAGTGCATTCGGAAAGTATTCAGACTCCTTAACTTTTTCCACATTTTGTTACGTTACATCCTTATTCTAAATCCATTCAATGGATAAAATCAATCTACACACAATACACCATAATGACAAAGCAAAAACAGGTTTTTAGAATTTTTTGCAAATGTATTCAAAATAAAAACTGATATCACTTTTGCAGAAGTATTCAGACCCTTTACTCAGTACTTTGTTGAAGCACTTTTGGCAGCGATTACAGCCTCAAGTCTTACTGGGTATGATTCTACAAGCTTGGCACACCTGTATTTGGGGAGTTTCTCCCATTATTCTCTGTAGATCCTCTGAAGCTCTGTCAGGTTGGATGGGGTGTGTCGCTGCACAGCTATTTCCAGGTCTCTCCAGAGATGTTTGATCAAGTTCAAGTCCGGG
Source organism: Salmo trutta (assembly GCF_901001165.1). Taxonomy (NCBI): domain Eukaryota; kingdom Metazoa; phylum Chordata; class Actinopteri; order Salmoniformes; family Salmonidae; genus Salmo; species Salmo trutta. Next base: position 27,849,150 of record NC_042974.1, read on the forward strand.
CTCTGGCTGGGCCACTGAAGGACATTCAGAGACTTGTCCCGAAGCCACTCTTACATTGGCTTGGCTGCGTGCTTAGGGTCATTGTCCTGTTGGAAGGTGAACCTTCACCCTAGTCTGAGGTCCTGAGCGCTCTGGAGCAGGTTTTCATCGATATCTCTGTACTTAGCTCCGTTCATCTTTCCCTCGATCCTGACTAGTCTCCCAGTCCCTGAAAAATATCTCCACAGCATGATGCTGCCATCACCATGCTTCATCGTCGGGATGGTATTGGCCACGTGATGCCTGGTTTCCTCCAGACGTAACGCTTGGCATTCAGGCCAAATAGTAAAATTTTGGTTTCATCAGACCAGATAATCTTATTTCTCATGGTCTGAGAGTCCTTTAGGTGCCTTTTTGGCAAACTCCAAGTGGGCTGTCATTTCACTTTTACTGAGGTGGCTTCCGTCTGGCCACTCTACCATAAAGGCCTGATTGATGGAGTGCTGCAGAGATGGTTGTCCTTCAGGAAGGTTCTCCCATTTCCACACACAGAGGAACTCTGGAGCTCTGTCAGAGTGACCATCAGGTTCTTGTTCACCTCCCTGACAAAGGCACATCTCCCCGATTCCTCCCCGGGCGGCCAGCTCTAGGAAGAGTCTTGGTGGTCCCAAACTTCTTCCATTTAAGAATGATGGAGGCCACTGTGTTCTTCGGGAACTTCAATGCCGCATAAATTCTTTGATGCTCTTCTCCAGATCTGTGCCTCAACACAATCCTGTCTTGGAGGTCTACGGACAATTCCTTCATCCTCATGGCTTGGTTTTTGCTCTGACATGCACTGTCAACTGTGGGACCTTATATAGACAGGTGTGAGCCTTTCCAAATCATGTCCAACGAACTGAATTTACCACAGATGGACTACAATCAAGTTGTAGAAACATCTCAAGGATGATCAATGGAAACAGGATGCACCTAAGCGCAATTTTGAGTCTCATAGCAAAGGGTCTGAATATTTATGTAATAAATAAATAAATAAAAACATCTCTGAAAACCTGTTTTTACTTTGTCATTATGGGGTATTGTGTGTTGATTGATGAGGGAAAAAATACAATTTAATCCATTTTAGAATAAGTCTGTAACGTAACAAAATGTTTAAAAAAGGTGAAGGGGTCTGAATACTTTCCGAATACACTGTATGTAGAAGTATATGAAAACGGCAAATGTTGTAATATGTCCACATATTTTGGTACATATAAGACTTAAACATATATTTATGTATCGGTAATTTACTTATACGGAAATACATTTACATTTACATACATGTTGCTAAAATACATGTAAATATATAATTTTTCTGTATGGGGTTATCTCTACATATTCAGTTCATAAATAACATTATCATTTGTGATCAATGGTACAGTAAAATACCCTCATGCAATCTGCCAAATCATAAATGAATTGATCAAATCATGGAAATAACCTTTATTTTGAGAGTGCAAGCTATGGTAATTGCATTTACATTCACAGACAATTCTCATTGGAGTTTCCTGAAAGACAGATGGTTGGTCATATAAAACGTCTCCAAGCTAAATAAACAGATTGGGACAAAAATCATGATCTCCACATTCATTTTAATCGGAATACCACAGATCATGTGTGCTATTAAAATTCAATATTTTCATAGCTTAGATGTCAACCTTATATTGAATCAGTGCTATATACCTCTGGTCCATAAAATGAGTGAGATGGCTATTCCCGGAAGGGATTACGCTGGAACCTCAAACTTCAAGTGACAGAAAGCCTACAAGAATCAGTAGAAATCATTTTAACATTAATTCTGTGCAATGGTTGAAGGTGGCGATATGGGCACGATATACAGTATGAAACTCAGTTTTACAATTGAGTGTGTGATGTATCTTTTGATGTGCCAAAACACGTAACCCTCAGATTGCATGACACATTCCACTGCTGCTCCACATACCATTCATGATGCCCCCCCCCCTCCTTATACAATACATGGCATGTAAAAATAAGCCAGGTTAGGCTAACTTAATTTTCCTTAAGTGAAAGTCTCTCAGTGAATTCTAAATCTCTCCTCCCCACCTGCTCCCCCAACAGGACATTGGCTAATGGATTAGCCATAGTTGTGATTCTTCCCTTTTTTCATTTAATAAACAATGTCTGCAGATTAGCCTGACGATTCAGAACACATCAAATAAAGAAAATTGCATTAAATTATCACATTAATATTATTATAGTTCCCCTGCCTGCACTCCTTTAAATCATTATATAATGAATCAAAGTGGTATTACCGACTTATCCCTTTTATTTCCCATTTATAAAGGACCTGAGCTAGTAAATATTGGATTGGAACCGCATAATGCAATCAGCTATAAGTAAAATACTGGAGTGGAGACAGGACTATATTAGCAATAGCCTCAACAAAGGGCAACTAAGGTCCTGTGCCTACATGGGTTGAAAAATAGTGGAGGTGTTTGGTTACTTTTGTATACCGCTTTAAGGTTTGCTGACATAGCCTTCCCTGTAGCTCAGTTGGTAGAGCACAGTGTTTGCAATGCCAGGGTTGTGGGTTCAATTCCCACAGGGGGCCAGCACAGAAAAAAAAAAATGTATGAAATGTATGCATTCACTACTGTAAGACGCTCTGGATAAGAGCGTCTGCTAAATTACTAAAATGTGTAAATGTAATGTGTTAGAGTGTTGAAAGTAACCTGAAGTTTCACCTGGCCCTTTGGCTCAGTTGGCAAAGGATGGACATATGAATTGAGGAACACTGGTGTCAGCCCGTCATGAATGATTATGCAGTCAGTTTCCATGTATGATGGCTAATTTGGTAAATGACTACAATGTAAATGTAAGCTCTTTTGGATATTTTCTCTGATTTTACAGTTTGGATTGTAGTATCAACACCTCACAAAATCCCCCATTATTTATATTGGAGAATACAATCCCAAATCAAAAGGGGGGTGTATATGTGAGAAAGAGTAGAGGATTCAGTCAACAACCATGTGACTTGTAGTTACTTGCTATATATGTAGGCCACATGATACTATAAGGAGGATTATTAGGAAATAATTCAGGGATTTATAGGGATATAATTCAGTGTAAATACAGTATATTAGAATAGTAAGTAATAGAAGATTCCACTTTCATCCTTTAAATCAGGGTTCTCCATGGATTAGGAGGGCAGCATGGACATCTGGCCTGAGCTACCTTTAATTTTTCTAAGTAAATATGTGTATTTTATGTATTTCTTCGAGCAAAGCATTGGCTGTTTATAATTCCTAAAGTCATATACCACTGACCCTTATTATGGACATGTTGACTATCGAAGAATTATGTATTGTTATCTTTCATCCTCTTCAGTAATTGCCATCATAATATTCAAAAAAGCTGTTTTATTCAAAAATCTAAAACCCAAGACTGAAAGTCTGTAATCCAGCCTTTCTTGAAGCATACTGTACCAAACTCTGCAAAAAGAAATAGACTACTGATTAATCTCATTGGATTATTTACGTTGCCTTCAACATGATTGACCTGTAGAAATGAAATTAAAATGTGTGTTCAATGGGATTTTCTAGGAAAATCCTGTTATGTTAGTTGAAAAACCACTTTGATAATAAGGAATGACTAATTCTCCAAAAGTCGATTAAATGTCATCTCATCCGATGTTGCCCTGTCCCCATGAAATACAGCAGGTCATGGCTTTTGCTGAGGTTATGTATATTTAGATTTACCAATAAGAGCTGGATTAGACAAATTGTTTGTGTAAGGGGTTTTCTTATTATTCAGGGTGTAGGCTACTGCTCACACGTGCGTCAATCTAAGTAACAAAAAATATCCCCATCAAAATCCGTCAGTTTAAACAAGAGAAATCTCATTAGTATGGGCTGCGTCTCAATCCACCAAATCCGCCTATGTCGGCTTTCCGCGTCTGCGGTGGAAGGTGGCCGAGCTACAACGGTGTTTGTCAGACCATGAGACATCTCCAAAATCGGTCTTCTCACGAAAACATCTGACTGTCCAAACGGTTTGGCCTAAAAACTAACAACAGTGTTCTCCGTTTTGCTCTATAACCCACACGGAACTCATCTGAAGGTAACCTATACAAATTAATGGAAGCATGGAGGTAGTTTTGTGCCAACAAAACTAAGGAGTTAAATATGTCAACAACAAAAAAAACATTTCCTAAACGTACTTATAGGTCTTAAATATAGGACAAACACTTCAAATCCTTATTCCTTATGATGGATTTTTTGACTGTCTTTTTTTGCCATAATAAATATGTTAAACCATGACATTGTTGAATACTAATTTCTGACTGTCTTGAAGGGCATTCAGGTGCATACATTATTTCCCTTCATAAACTGGGTAGTTCGAGCCCTGAATACTGATTGGCTGACAGTCATGGTATATCAGACCGTATACCACGGATATGATAAAAACATTTTTTTTACCTCTCTATTTATGTGGTAACCTGTTTATAATAGCAATAAGGCCAAAGGCTAAGGGCTGTTTTTAGGCATAACGCAACAAAAAATATAAGGCTTTAGTTCATTCTCACATGTTCTATTTTTGAAAGCAAAAGTCGACTTGAAAACATTATTGGCATTACTGAATTCGATTTTCATAATAGCAAGCTAGGACTAATGGTTTGGTTAGCTAAACTAGCAAGTCTGTTTGTTTGGTTACCAAGGCAACTATTGTAGCTATGTAGTAAACTTGCTAGCTACTTCAGTGGATGTTGAACACATTTCTACCTGCAAATCAACACATTTCTAGCGGCAAATGTGTTAAATTATAGCCATGGTATATAAGGGTTATAATCAACAAGGGGGTCTATGTATTCTCTGGAAAATAATGCAACTCTGTGGAAGGTAAATTCCACTAATTAAGCGGAACTATGTGCGTAGAAAACAAGCCATTAAGGAAACAGAAATGGTAAAATATATGATATTGAGTCATCCTAGTTTTAACAGTAATCCCACAAAGCTGTGTTAACCTGCTGTCTTTATTTACTGTGGCTCAAGAGTCTGATAGAAGAGACTATGATGCTAGTTATGAAAAGAGGGACATTTTGAAAAAGCCCTAACCCATTTCTATCCACAATGAAGTCTGTCCATTAAGATATTTGGACAATATTTATCTCAATCATCCTCTGTGTCGAGTTGATTTGTCGATTACTGTATTTGGTATTTGAAAGAAAAGAGTGCTTTGTGACATTTTTAGAATTCAACCCTCTACAGACTCGCCTAAGTGATCCCTCCTTAAAATAGAGGAATATACACATGCTTTGCATTCTACTACTACTACTCTACTACTACTACTATCTATCTATTCTACTACTACTACTACTACTACTACTATCTATCTATTCTACTACTACTAGTAGTTTACTGTTTAGAACCTTGAGAAAACACTACCAATATTATGTAGTTATATTCTTACTGCTACTGGTGTTCACAATAGCTTATAAGCAATTTAGTAGTAGTAATAGTAGAAGTAGTAGTACTAGTAGTGGTTACCACTTACCATGTGGTTTAAAGTGACTAGATAGAACTAAGGAGGCAAAGGCATTCCTTGAGAATCCATGATCATAGGCATGATGGGAGCAGAAGCAGGTCAGAGGGGCTCTTTCCTCCCCACATAGACATTTCTGCCTCGCTTAACAACTTAGTTGGATTAGTCATCTTTCCATTGAAAGTGCCCCTTAATGATCTGAAGTAATTGTTCTAAATGTCATTTGTATGTAAATCTCTGTGGCGATTAGGATCCACTCAATGTGCTTTTGTTATTATTATCATTATTATTAAAATGTTTGCTCATGGAGGAGAAAGATTACAGAACCATCAAGCATGTTGTCTGACCCATTAACTGATAAAAAGCTGTTAGGGGCTTAAATATTAAATTACATATATGGACCACAGAGTGATGAAACTATACTATTTCTCTACCTCATGAAGAGCGTGAAGGCTTTAGACTGCAGAAAGCGCTGAAAAACGTCCTATAAGAGAGAGAGAGATAGAGAGAGAGAGAGAGAGAGACAGCGAGAGAGAGAGAGGGAGAATCTGGTCCTTTTTTAAATATCTTTTTTTACAGTTATTTTCTCATAAAAAAGTTGAGTATCAGTTGGCATAAATTCTGACTCCATGCAGCACACTGACTTGTAGATTTTTTATTTTATGTTCCAATTATATATCCTTTGAAAAGCTATGACAAATTGAGCCTGAAGCAGTCTGTAAACTGCCACTTAACAAATGAATTGTGTTAAACAATGCGTCCTAGGTACACACACAAACATCCCCCCCATACACACTACTGAGCATATGGTATTTTTACGGCGTCCTCTACATCTGCAGAGACTTTGAATAAGGGACTCCAATTGAATATCTACAAAACCATCACCAACCTCCCTTCAAATTCCCAAAGCCCCTCAATGCCAGTCATTTATTTACACTGAACAAAAATATAAATGCAACATGTAAAGTGTTGGTCCCATGTTTCATGAGCTGAAATAAAAGATCCCAGAAATGTTCCATACTCACAAAAACCTTTTCTCTCAAATGTTGTGCACAAATTTGTTTACATCCCTGTTAGTGAGCATTTGAGCCTTAGTCAAGATAATCCATCCACCTGACAGGTGTGGCATATCAAGAAGCTGATTAAAAAGCATGATCATTACACAGGTTTACCTTGTGCTGGGTACAATAAAAGGCCACTCTAAAATATGCAGTTTTGTCACACAACACAACCGCAGACCCCGTCTTCACCTGTGGGATCTTCTGAGACCAGCCACCCGGACAGCTGATGAAACTGAGGAATATTTCTGTCTGTAATAAAGCCCTTTTGTGGTCAAAAAAATTTTTCTGATTGGATGGGCCTGGCTCCCAAGTGGGTGGGCCAATTCCCTCCCAGGTCCACCCATGGCAGTGCCACTGCCCAGTCATGTGAAATCCATAGATTAGGGCCTAATGAACTTATCTCAGTTGACTGATTTACTTTTATAAACTGTAACTCAGCAACATCTTTGAAAGTGTTGCATGTTGCGTTTATATTTTTGTTCAGTATACTTATATGCATGAGTGTGTGTGGTTGTGTTGGCGGGTACGTTCATGTTACATGTGTGCATAAGAAAGCACACCAAAAGATTGGCCCATATATCAAAGTCTAATGATTGATCATTGAGGTAATGAATAGAGTAGCAAGGGGGGCCTATTGCCACAAACTGATAAACTTTAACAAAACTATTAATTGTTGGAGAGGGAGGTGAAGTGCTTTTGACACGAGCTGGCCAGAGACAGACCAGCTGGTGCCATATTGTCAACAAGGACAATGAGAATGTAATTGCCTTCAGTATCTCTCTTTGAAAAAGGGTGTGAAACGTTGGGTAAATAACTTTTTTTTAGGCTATTGAACTGTCCAGTTGAGTTAAGATCCATTATTACAGATTTTCATGAAACCTGAACTCAGGGGTAGAAGTAAAATAGTAAGCAAAAATCTGTGACATACAAAGGAGTATGATATGATTTGTTTGGTATGGTATGTATTCATTTGTGGATGTCCATCATCCATTTCGTATGATATGTTACGAATTGCAATTCGTAAGATATGTTACAAATTACAATTTGTATGATATATTACGAATTTAAATTTGTTGTGGCTAATGTTAGCTAGGTTAGGGGTTAGGATTAGGGGTTATGGTTAGGGTTAAGGTTAAAGTTAGGGCAAGGAATGAGGTTAAAGGGTTAAGGTTAGGGATAGGAGAAGGGTTGGCTAACATGCTAATTAGTTGCAAAGTTGTTAATTAGCTAAAATGCTAAATGATTAACTTTGGGATATGGGTGACAGTGAATGAGATAGAGATCAAATTGAAAGAGAGCATGTGAATCTGATAAAATCAACAAAATAGAAATCAAACAGTGGATTACACAACCAAATCATATATACTCTCTTCTGAACTAAAATATTATTTGAATTGTATAGGTAGAATGAGAGGTCACATCAAACGTGTAACTGTACATCCTCCTAGTGCAGTTATAGCACCCCTATACTTTGATATAAGAAATGCCAACCTTTCAAAAAACAAAAAATGCGGTTTCACAAATTGAAGTTGTGATGCAATGTTGTGCAGTCATAGGATATATTTTTCTGTTTATTGTTTCTCATACTGTTTAATCGATTCTAATAATGGATAAGAGTTGTTGTTTTTGTTTTCTCACAGACAAATGATTTGCTTTCCATAATAAGTTAGCCTACTTCTGAAGTTGTGTGGCTTCACTAGGCAGGTAGTTTAACAAAATCTGCCCGCCCGTGTAGCATCACTACTCTGGACGGCTCTGACTTAGAATATGTGGACAACTACAAATACCTAGGTGTCTGGTTAGACTGTAAACTCTCCTTCCAGACTCACATCAAACATCTCCAATCCCAAAGTTAAATCTAGAATTGGCTTCCTATATCGCAATAAAGCATCCTTCACTCATGCTGCCAAACATACCCTCGTAAAACTGACCATCCTACCGATCCTCGACTTCGGCGATGTCATTTACAAAATAGCCTCCAATACCCTACTCAATAAATTGGATGCAGTCTATCACAGTGCCATCCGTTTTGTCACCAAAGCCCCATATACTACCCACCACTGCGACCTGTATGCTTTCGTTGGCTGGCCCTCGCTTCATACTCGTCGCCAAACCCACTGGCTCCAGGTCATCTACAAGTCTCTGCTAGGTAAAGTCCCCCCTTATCTCAGCTCGCTGGTCACCATAGCAGCACCCACCTGTAGCACGCGCTCCAGCAGGTATATCTCACTGGTCACCCCCAAAGCCAATTCCTCCTTCGGCCGCCTCTCCTTCCAGTTCTCTGCTGCCAATGACTGGAACGAACTACAAAATCCCTGAAACTGGAAACACTTATCTCCCTCACTAGCTTTAAGCACCAGTTGTCAGAGCAGCTCACAGATTACTGCACCTGCACATAGCCCATCTATAATTTAGCCCAAACAACTACCCCTTCCCCTACTGTATTTATTTATTTATTTTGCTCCTTTGCACCCCATTATTTATATTTATATTTTGCACTTTCTTCCACTGCAAATCTACCATTCCAGTGTTTTGCTTGCTAAATTGTATGTACTTCGCCACCATGGCCTTTTTTTGCCTTTACCTCCCTTATCTCACCTCATTTGCTCACATTGTATATAGACTTATTTTTCTATTGTATTATTGACTGTATGTTTGTTTTACTCCATGTGTAACTCTGTGTTGTTGTATGTGTCAAACTGCTTTGCTTTATCTTGGCCAGGTCGCAATTGTAAATGAGAACTTGTTCTCAACTTGCCTACCTGGTTAAATAAAGGTGAAATAAATAAATAAAAAATAATTGTCAGAATTATGGTGAGTGTATTTAGGTAGCGCCAACCTTCAGTACTGGAAATAATCTTGCCACTTTTAATTTGCCAGATAATGTACAAACCACCTTTGAGCCTATGTAGAAGCTATTTGGTATTTTGCCGGGTTAATCTACTAGTCGGAACAAGGAAACTCGAAAATGTCGGACTTGTTAAATGGATGCAGTTATACACGTGCCGCGTTCAACCAGTCAGCAAGTCGGACATTTCTGAGTTTTCTAATTCCGACTAGTTTATGAACGCGGCATTTTCTTCACACGTCATCAGTAAAACACACTGATGTAATCAAACAGAGACTTGGGTTGGGTAAAGGTTCGATCATCAAGCTAATTCATTATTTGACATGAGTTTTCAAACTATCGTCCCAGACAGGAACACCGAAAATGCGAATGGAAACCAGAATAAGTAGCTAGCTAGCTATTTATGCTACACGCATAGGATTTGCTCTCGTAAGTTGTCTTCAATATAAGCAAGCCAGGAACAAAGCCAGTTAGCTATCTGCTACACTAGCTAACGTTAGTAAATGTCGTTTGTCTCTTACTGTACTAGAATACAGTGACAGCGAGCCTGCCAGTATTTACACTATCCTACATAAGATTTCATGCTAGCAATTCAAAAGGGAGAACATTACAGTACCTAGTAGTGTACGTTAGTTAGTCACTAAAGCAACTAGCTAGCTTATTTAGCTAGTACTAAAACAGTGTTTTATAGCTAGTGGCACTGGTGTTGAAAAGCTTGAAATGATGTATACAAGTAACGTTAGCTAGCTAAAGTTTGGTGACCCTCGTGATGTCACCTTTCTAACAGCCCTCTATCAGATCGCTAACTGCAGTTTGTCTGTTTCATTTTTTTAGGACGAACGGCCTTCAGTTCTGTATGGAACTGCAGAATGTGCCTTACACACACCAGTCACCATGAGGTTACCAAAGTTGGCCAGTGTTTTTGTCTTCTTGGGCTGCCTGGCAGCTTACCTGATGTTTGTTAAGCGCCACTATGATGGTGTAAGGCCAGCCATCTCCAAAATACCACCTCACTTCCCACACAGATTGGGCTTGTCGGGCAGTCCCAAAAGACCAACCTCCTCAGAAGTGGTCAGCGGACGTTTCCAGTATGGCGTTATGTTTGATGCTGGGAGCACAGGGACAAGGATCCATGTCTTCAAGTTTCAACTGGAGGACAACGGTACTGTACATGTGCGCATTGTTGAAAACAAATATATTACACTGGGAGAGGTAGAAAAGACAGTATGAATGTAGAAATGTTACCTCCATACCGCTGAACCCAAAATTAAAATGTTGTCTCTATTCCATCCATTAATGGACTTGTTTTGGTGAATAGTATTATGAATAGCATCTGCAAATGTAGTTGACCAAAATGGATCAATTAAATGTAGCTCTCTGCATTGCTTTTAGAATTTGTAATCTGGGTGCGGCAGCAAAAGTATTAATTACAGATTTGAATCCATGTGAGACATGTAAGGCTTTCAGGCTTAATTTGTATTATGTGCCTCATATTAGGCTTACGCTGCCCCATACCAGGAATCCCCCCCAAAAAGTTACTGCAAAGCATCGCCAAATGGCTTAGTTATCGCATTTATTTCAACATTAAGCTAAATAATTTAAGTGCTGTTTTGGCTTTATTGTTAAACCAATGATTGTTATATTCTAATGGCTACCAAGCACCTGCTATTTATGATGAAATAGCCCTCATTGTTTTTCACAAACACACAACATGCCAAGTAGAGGTTCACAGAATCAATGTAGAAATTCTGACAAGATAGAACAAGTCAATTGTAATGGTAGTGTTATATAGGCTATTTTATATCTCACCGCTTGCCATGGGTTTTCTGCTTTGGTGGTAACTATTAACATTGCTCAAATCTACATTAGCACCCTACAATTCTATTTCAATTGTGAATGAAATGTCAACTGTATTTCACTGCAATGGGCTTCATGCAATTTGTTCTGTCTTTTTCTACAGAGGCTCCTAAATTGGCACATGAAACATTCAGAGCAATAAAACCAGGTCTTTCTGCATATGCTGATGACCCAGAAAAGGTTACCGACTTCATATATCTATTTGAAAAGAACAGTGAAGATACTCCTAAATGTAGACCATCTCTTATTGCACTGACATTATCTTCAGAAATCAAATCTCTTTGTTCCACTGTGGTTTGTTTCTTAGTGTAAAGAAGGGATCCTGGAGCTGTTGGCTGTGGCCCAAGGCAGCATTCCCTCCTCCGTATGGAGCAGCACTCCTCTGGTCCTTAAGGCCACTGCAGGCCTCCGTCTTTTGCCTGGGGAGAAGGCCACACACCTACTGGACAGGGTGAGCCTTTCACCACTGTCCAATGTCTGTGGACTCACTGCGTAGATAGATTGCCATACCACAAACGCTGCACAGTTCCCACTCTCTCACCTTGTGGAGTTAGCATTTCCGTTAGCTGTTTTGTTACATTTCACCCCGATTTCGGATTTTACATTGGAAAAAGACGAGTTGTGCTGGGAAAAGCATGTAGGTTGGCAGCGGTCAAATAATGAGTTGCCCACTTACAAATGAGCTAGGCTATGTAATTGCATAACTTGTCTAAATTTACCCCATACTGTTGGTGGTCCTCCCGGTACAGTAATACCATCAGCTGAAAGCAATTAATGACGTGAATGAATTGCATAAGTGACCTCTTGTGCACTTGTTTGATAACCTGTCAGTGTTCCGGGTCCTCCACGCCTTTCACAGATCCTCCTCTCCACCTCTTTTTTTCTCTCTCCATTTAATAGCCTATGACAGGTTCACCTAAGGACTACACACCCTAAACCTGTTTAGTTTGTAGTTGAACTGTTACGTGGCCAAGTGTTACCACACCCAACCCCTTTTTACAACAACGAGAGGTGTGAATTGAATGCACGTCATCCTTGTCATAAAGATGCATAAATGTGTCATCTATACAGCTCGTGAATAGTAGTATTTATATATTGCAAAGTTGATTTCATGCCGATATTACCTTATCGAAAGAATCGTGCCATGTATATGAAGTATGTATGTGGAAAACAGCTTCCAATCATGGTTGAGGAAGAACTGACCTTAAGCTTTCTATCTAGGTGAGGGAGGTGTTTGGGGAGTCTCCATTCCTGTCCAGAGGGGACAGTGTGTCCATAATGGATGGCACTAATGAAGGTATGTCTGGCCCTCACCCACCTGTAGTTTCACAAACACGTCATTCCTGTGCAGGTGTTTCTAGTGTCGTACTGTGGGACTCACATTTTTGGGACTCACATTTTTTTTTTATAGACGCAAGATTCCCCCTTAATCCAATTAGAATTCAATGTTTTTACACTGCACCCATTTGGGTCTTAGTGAAGCAATTTTTCCATGGCCTTGCCAATTTATGGACATTTCCTTTTTAAAAATCCTGTGTACATCCTGTATGACTTTTTGATGTCTCATTTTTTTTCTCATTTGATCGTTTTTCTAATTCATAATAATTTCTAGATGTTCTTTCATCTAGCATGATGAAATGGCATTAGTAGAGGTAGCAGAAGTTATCACAGGACGGGATCCTTGGGATCACTGATTAGGATGTTTCCACACAGTGTTGCATTGACTCAGAGAGCGAGAGAGGTCACTCAGTTTGACCCTGTCCTGAATTACCCAATGCATACAGAGGCATTTAGCGGATTATGGAAAAAAGCTAATTAAATGTGTCAATCTCCGCTTTAACCTCCATGACTAATTACAGCAAAACTTTTGACAGGAGTGCAGAATTAATACAATTTGTAAATAATGGAGTTGGGACTGGACTGGAGCCCTCTGTGTCCAGTGGAGCGGCCTAGATGGTAGAGGCCCTCTCTGGTCCATTACTGGCTTGTTTGAGCATCATCAAGCTGTTTGGTGACAGGCTATGTTTCTGTGGCTACTAGGTTCTGGTCCTTTGGCCTGGTATTGACCATTCAATTCTCTGCAATTACTGTGGGCATTGACGCTTTAATAGGATTGTTATATTGAAATAAGATATACATTTGTGTTTTCTGTTGAAAGGCATGTTTGATATAGGCACAAAAGCAGTACATAAAATATTTTAAATCCAATCCTTTTAAAGTAGTTTATACAAGCAATTATGGGCATGGAACATTATCCTACGTTTAATCTCTGCAAACCGAATATCCTCCATTTGATTTCTGAGGCTGAAAATGTTGTCGTCTTCCCCAAGTCTATCAGCTTGTTACAGTGGAGGTGACCTGACCCTTGGAAAATACCTTTTATGATTACTGAATTAACGTTGAAGTTCACGTTTTTGTGCCTAATGGACAAATTCCTCTGGCGTCATTGCTGAGCTGTAATGCTAAACTCCCGCTCGATCCATAACCGGATTTCACTGCCTTATTATCAGTTCGATTTTTGCCGCTCTTGCCCCAGACACTAATCCCAGTGGAGATTACACATGCTTCTCTGAATCGAACAGACTTGTAAAAAAATCTAAGTGGCATTTGAGGGAGGACGGAGGGATAAAGTGGACAAAGTGTATGGTAGCTAAGCGACAGTGTTTTGGTCATAATGACTACTAGCACAGCACTCTTTTTGAAGTTGTTTGTTTGTAAATGTCAATTGCTTCTCGACATCCTCCGGTAAGAGTTTTATCCTAAAGCTCCTATGATATAGTTCTGAGTCCAAAAACTAGGAAAGGGTCATTACAGGGTTGTTAAAGGCACTAATGCACGCAATGGAGTCCTACTCATTGAGTGCAAACATAATGTAATGCCATAATGTATATAGCATAATCTCCTCATTTGACCTAAATAGTTGACCCCTAAGCACTGTTGCATAACTAACTTTCAAATGTTAGACATTTTCTATATTGTTTTTTTTGTTTAAAGGATTTCAGTACAAACTATGTAACCATGTTATACATGTATTATGAAGGATTGAGTAAGAGGGATGAGGTAATCACCATCTCTCTTTTTCTCCCCCTCACAGGGATCTCTGCTTGGATCACTGTCAACTTCCTCACAGGTGAGACGCTTTCAAACTTTGTTTACTGTCAGTTGCTAATGGCATAGATGGCATTGGTAAGGATCGATATAGAGTAAGCTCCGAGATTAAAGGTGTACCAGATGTAAGAGAAAATATATTCCAGGCGGGAATGTGACCATCTATACTAGGGATGTGCATCTTTCCCTTTCAAGACGATTTGAGACGTATCTAGATACATGGGATACGATACTGGAGCGATATGTTTTAATTTGGAACGATTCGGTGAACTAAAGGCCAAGACGTCCTGTACTGACCCTACCACCCTCACCCTCAGGGGCCCTAGCCCCAAGCTCAATGTTCAGAACAGGCTTAATTCTGGTACATAAACAGACCACCAGCTAAATAGATTAATCTGGACAAGAAATGTTGATTACCTGTTATTGGATTAGCCTAGCGCTGCATCCCCAGTTCCTCCTTGGTGACCAGACTGGCACGCCCCCCCCCCCTGACCCGCTCTTTCTCCCCTTCTCTCTCTCCTCTCGCTCTCCCTGCAGGGGGTCTCCACGGCTCTGACACGCCCACTGTGGGGATGCTGGATTTGGGAGGGGGGTCCACCCAGATCACCTTCTCCCCCCAGGATGAGGTACAATAAGGCGACTGTGTTTGATAGGGGATGTACATGCCCACACACACACACACACACACACACACACACACACACACAGTAGATAATGAAGGCAGATCTCTTCTCTAAAGCAACACAAACTACCGGGATGTCCTCTCATCTTAGGGCTTAATCAGCAAATGCCACGCTAATCCGAAAGGGCTGGTAAATAAACGTTGTTGGACATTAGGTTGGAGGGGGATTTCTTGTTCCTTAACTAGGTCAGGCCTTGTACGCGAGGGATTGAGGACCAATTTACCATGTCATTACACTGCTTTTCAAAGAGTTTAAACTCTCCCGGCAAGCCGTTCACGCCGTAGGGGTGAAATTGGTTTTGCAGATTGCGGCAGGGTTTTTTTTTTCTCTTCTTATTGAGTAGATCCTTTTTGTCGGTTTGATGTCAAACAGCACAGTGTGATGTTTGTTGTATAAGCTCTAGCTGGTCACCCAGGAATTGGGGTTCATATAAGAAAGCATGTACCATTCTGACGTTTTTAAATCTAGAAATGCTTTGTTTGCAAATGTATAAAGCCATGCAATTTAATGTTTTGCATCTTTTCTTTCTCTCCAGAAAACCATCCAGACCTCACCCATCAACTACATTACATCATTTCAGATGTTCAACAGCACCCACACACTCTACTCACACAGGTACTATCGTGCACTATGTTTAGACGGATAATTGGGCTCTTTGGAAAGCCCTCCTCCCTCTTTATGTTAAACCTACAGTGTGGTGCATCCAGCTGCAAAAGGCTATATTATTGCAACTGTCAATATATATTTTTATTGAAATGATTCCTACCATTTTATTCTTCGTTTGCATGGAGTTTTAAGATGAAAGCTGTAGCACAAATGTATATGGCAGCGCATATATATATATATATATATATATATATATATATATATATATATATATATATATATATATATATATATATATATATATATATATATATGCGCTCAAGTACACTCTTCCATTTCTGGCTTAATAATGTCTTATACTAAGTGCTAAAGCAGCTTTGGTGGGACATTTACAGTGGGTATCATAAGTATTAACCCTCCTTGGATTTTTTTCATCTTTTTTTGTGTGTTTGGGATCATGGCTAGACAGCATTTTTTGCAATAGATTTTCAAACGGATTTAAGTCAAAACTGTAACTTGCCGTTATTGTCCTGCTGAAAGGTGAATTCCTTTCCCAGTGTCTGGTATAAAGCAGGTTTTCTAGGACTTTGCCTGTGCTTAGCTCTATCCCGTTTCTTTTTATCCTGAACAACTCTTTGCCGATGTCAAGCATACCCATATCATGATGCAGCCACCACCATGCTTGAAAAGGAGACAGTTACTCAGTGACATGTTGTTGGATTTGCCCCAGAAGCTTTTGCATTTTGGCCAGAACGTGTATTCCTTTGTGTTTTTTTTTGCAGTATTACTTTAGTACCTTGTTGCATACAGATGCATGTTTTATAATATTTGTATTATTTTTACACTCATTTAAGTCATTATTGTGGAGTCTCTACAACGTTGATCCTTCCTCAGTTTTCTCCCATCACAGCCATTGAACTCCGTAGCTGTTTTAAAATCACCAATGGCCTCATGGTGACATCCCTGAGCAGGGTCTTTTCTGTCCTGCAGTTCAGTTCAGAAGGACGACTGTGTCTTTGATGTCTGGTTGGTTTATTACAACACCCACAGCATAATTAACTTGACCATGCTTAAAGAGATATTCGATGTCTGATGTGTTATTGTTACCCATCTACCAATCACTGCCCTTTTTTGAGGCTTTTGAAAAGCTCCCTGGTCTTTGTAGTTGAATCTGTACTTGAATTTCAATACTTGACTGAGGGACGTTACGGGTGTTATATGTATGGGAGACAAAGGAAGGGGTAGTCATAAAGTTATGTCAACTCATATTATTTCACAGTGTGAGTCCATGTAACTTATGTGTTTTTTTTTTACTATTTAGTTTTTCATACCATATTTTATTCCTGAACTAATTTTGGCTGTATAATTTATTTTTTTCTTACTTTGACATTAATAGAGTTATGTGTAGATCGATGACAAAACAATCACAATTAAATCTATTTCAATCCCAACAACAAAATGTGAAGAAAAAAAACTCCAAGGGGGTGAATACTTAGGCCACGACTATATTTTTGTTGATCATTTTTTGGGGATTAATTTGTAGAATTTTCTTTTCACTTTGACATTATACAGTATTTTGTGCAGATCAATCTATTTCAATCCCACTTTGTAATGCAACAAAATGTGAAAAAAATCCAAGGGGGTATATACTTATGGTATATACTGTAGTTTAGTATTTGGCACTGTGGGGGGCCCTACCTGCTTTTCTGAAATGCAGCCCTTTCTGTGCTGTTGTTCAGAGAGTGAAACAGGTTTATTCTTCCTGTCCTCAGGTTAGTGTATGACCCTGCTATGTTTTTTGGCATGTTGCACAAACTGTATGACTATACACACTCAGACACACCCCTCTCACTCTCTTATTTCTGTGTATCACAGACTGATTCTGCTTTCTTTTTTTCCACAGCTACCTTGGTCTAGGCTTGATGTCGGCAAGACTAGCTGTCTTGGGAGGAATCGAGGGACAGCCTTGTATGTGGTTTTTCAATTTGCTTTCATCGTTGGCTTTTAAAGACCCTCCCCGTCCCGATAAATAAGCCATTATCTAATCTTTTAATAACATGGACCAAGATTAATTCCTTGCATGCCAGCTGTTGCTGTGATTTAGTTGATGCCTGGCTTTAAGAACTGCCGTCAGTCGAATGCCCCGGATGCAGTTCTCCATGGGGATTTTCATTTTATACACTTGAATTTTAATCAGATTTCTTTGATACATTTGTTTGTTGTGTAATCTATTTATTCTCAATGTATTTTTTGGTTATAGGGTTGCTTTAGTGTGCCACCAGATGTCGGCCAATAGTCATAAAACCTATTGGAGCACAGCAATTTCAGACCCTGTGTCCCCTTACGACAACACCACATTAGTTCCTTGTTTATTTTCATAAAATGTAGCCTTCTCCACCCATAGCTTTCATATATATCCCACCTGTGTACCAAAACATGAGTTATGCTGGTCGGGTCAAAATTCAATGTGCATTCTCTCTGTTCTATTTTCAACAGTAGAGGGCAGCAGCACAGAGCTAGTAAGCCCCTGCTTGGCCCCGGAATACTCTGGCCAATGGGAACATGCAGAAGTTCTGTATACTGTGAAGGGCCAGAAGGCAGGTACGGTAAAACGGAATTAATAACTAACTTAAAATTAATATTACTAATGCTAAGGACCAATTGTTAAGTCAGTTAATGAACAATGAATTGCCTGTCAGATCGTGACTAATCTGACCAACTGTTGTGTATAAACAGTTTTGTTTCTGTTTCAGGAGAGCCCATTTATGAGTCATGCCTTAGGAAAGTGGAGAAGATGCTGTATAGGAAGGTTAAGAATGCAGGGGAAGCCAAAGATATGGAGTTCTATGCCTTTTCCTACTACTATGACAGAGCTGTGGATCTGGGTGCTATTGGTAGGAACCCTACCTGCCTTTTGCCACTTCACAGTTGGTGTAAATGAATATGCTGCCCAGTTTTCCATAATGATATCTTAATTTAGTAACTGAATGTAGTTCTATTCTAATCACCCCTCTAACTCAGATGAGGAAACAGGAGGGACTATAAAAGTCAGCGACTACATTGATGCTGCCAAGAGAGGTAAGACGGTGCCCTCATGCTGCAGTTTTGTGTACTGTATGTGGTTCACTGCTACCAAACTGAATTTTGAGTAGAAACATGACTTATCCCTATTCATCAACGTTTTGAGCATTCACACATTTTTAATAAATAAGTAATCCAAGTTCTATTGGAATTTAGTGAATACTTGCAAGAAATCAGCATAGAGTATGCTGATTTATGAGCATGTCTTGCTTTCTCGCAGTGTGCAACGGAATGGCGGTTACTCCAGGAGAGAATCCTTTCCTTTGTCTTGATCTAACCTACATCTCTGGGATGCTACAAGAGCTTGGTTTTCCCAAAGATAAAGTATTTAAGGTAAGAACCAAATGCAAACAAAAGCTATTTATCATTCATTCGAAAACAACTGTGATGGTGTTGCACTGAGGCTGTGCATTTCCATGGGTCTGCATCGGACGGCCAAAGAGAGAACTGTGATTTGTGTGTGTTTTCAGCTGGCGAGGAAGATTGACGAAGTGGAGACTAGCTGGGCTCTGGGGGCTACTTTCCACTACATCGAGTCCCTCCGCAGTCAGTGAGCTGCCAGTCTCTCCTCTCACTCGCTACTGCCATGACGTGCCAGTGATTATGTGCTGCGAAGTATGCTCTGGGGAAAATGCCCCCTGGTGATTGTACCTGTTCTTAAGTTTAATCAAAATGTGAGTTTATATTACCAGTCGCCTTTGGATGTTTTACTTGTATCTTTTGGCAGGTGTGATTGTTTTGTACTTATAAAGGAATGTTAGTTGTATAGTAATCAAGCATATGGTACTGGTGTATTTTGAAGGAGCATGACCTATTACATATTTTTGGTATTTTTAAATATAAAGTTGCTAAAATGTTAATGTCTGTACAATTGTATACAGTTCTGAATCATTAACTAAAATATTGAAGGCATATGTATTTTGAATGATAAAACAAAGTGAAACAACTTACAGATTCAACACCTTTATTAGCATATTCTGCTCAGACAAATCATCAAGCCATAGCCTATACCACTGACATATTTTCACTATAAAACAGAATGGGGAGCAGTATATCCCCAGTTTCATAGGAATGCATCCCACCACTCGCTCAGGCACTGGGAGCAGGATGCCGCATTCCTGGTGGTGCTCCGCTGGTGACCTTCAGCCACTCCGTGAACAACTCCCCGTCCTTCCCGAATCAGCAGGAACTGACCCAGGACCACAAAGGCCTAAAAATAAGAGATGCAGAAGTTATCCTAAATGAGGAAATATTACTTTGTTGCAGCGGGCCTGCTCTGACTGCAGGTTAGCGATGTGGGGCTACTGCCCATGGTGGAAGATCAAAACAATCCTGGTCCTGGGCACCCATAGTGGTGTTCTTTTTGATGTTCATGCCCAGCACTAACACCTGATTAGCGAATTAGGGGCTTGATTAGTTGAATCAGGGGTGTTGGTGCTACAGGGATAGAACAAACGTGCATGTAGGATCAGGGTTGAAACACCCCAAAATCCATAAACTGGAAACACTTGCCCTTTTACAATGGGGCCTAAAAGTCCCCATTTGCTAAGGCAAACTCAATGCAAACTTGGGAGAGCTGCCCATTTCTGAAAAATGAAAATGTTATTGAATTCATTTGGCAAATGTAGCCATCTAGTCTAGAATGTATATAATGTGAAGCGCTGGGTTATCCACAGTATGCTAGTAAAAAGGAACAAATTTACTCACTTTGTCAAAACCTTGCTCCTCCAATATCTTTCAGAAGACTTCTCCAATTCCCGACAGTGAGTCAGTGCAGTTTATCACCCATCGGTTCAGCAACAAAGTCCCCTGAGAAGTGGTCAACATTTCTACAAGAGACAGCTGTGCAATGATAGCCTAGTTGTTTGACTACTAGACTGTCTACCCTCACCCTAATAACAGATCTGGGTGTGTCTGTGAGCCATAGGCCTAAATCTTGCACTTAATATTCCAGTAGGTCTAAACATGTTGAAATACCTAGCAGGGATGTTCACAAGTCTTTGAGGTAAAGTTCAAGTCTTAGGGCCAAGTCTAAGTCAAGTTTCAAGTCCCTTTTGGCAATGGCTTTCTGCCTGCTGTGGGTTAGGTCTATAAACCTTGTAAATGATTTGAAGAGACTCCCTTGTTCATTAGTCCATACTTGTAGGAAAGAAAGAACATCAGGCACTATTTATATCAAAATAAATGTCCTTTTAAAATGTAGACAGTTTACATTAATAAAAGTAATTGTACCGGATATGAAAAAAAGCAAACATTTTAATGTGCATGGTATTTTGTGGCAGACGGTCTATATTTCACTTCATTCTGTCACACAAACAGAACATCTGTAGGTGAGGGAAGATAAATGACAAGTATGAATGTAAATCAAAATGACTGACAACTGTTCAATAACTGCACTACTAAAGTGTCCTATATATCAAATGTAATGACCTTTATCCCTAAAATATACTTACTGACCTGGACCCTGAACAGAAATACCATTTCCTGTAACAAGTAGCAAATTACATCCTGTGCCCTAAGACAGGTTACGTTTCAGAAAGATCAAGTTTGTCAGCGTTCTTGCACGGAGCCTGGCACAATGAGGGTGCATGATGAGGCCTCCATGACCAAACACTCCCTCCATGACCAAACACTCCCTCCACTGGGGCACAGCCAACACTGTCATTGCTACCTGCTTGAGCCTTGGAAAGTCTTTTGCATGGATTCTCCAAAAATCCAAGCAATCAGCTTAATTTTCACCAGAAGATACTTGAATTTAGCAAATCTCTGCTCTGACAATGACTTTGTCTCCTTTCTTCTTGTTGCGGTAGCCAGAGAACAGTCTGGAGGTTTTGGCAGATGATGGTTGTTGTTCTTCTCCACTACTGCTCTCTGTAACAGTCACTTTCTGTGCCTCAGCCAAAACAAGGTCTGAAAAAAATTCATAAAAGGATGTATATGATCAAGAATATAATATATACATTATACATGAAAAAAAAACATTATTTGAATGCAAGTAACATAAAAACATTGCATGTTGCAATGCATTGTACCTACCAATCACACTCTCCTTCAATTCAGCTTTATCTTCATGTGGTATGAGGACATCATGATCAAGCCAGAACAGGCAGAAAGGTCCAGCAGTGCAGCCATTATGTATACATTGTCACCAAATTGAAGTTTTGTTGCCTGTTCATCCGAGTGCTCCATTCTGACATTCACAAACACCCCCTGGAATCGGCGTTTGAGTGACTGCTGCAGTGCTTTTACTAGACTGACTAGGTGACGACTTGTGCTCAGTATACTTTGCAGATGATAGTTGAGTGACAGTACACAATGAAGAGCAGCACTGAGTCACCACTTTCTCCCCTGAGTAAGTGCGGTGCCCTGGACAAAAGGGTCCAAAATGTCCACTAGCTCCAAAAGCTGGCTCCATTCCCCTGGTGATAAGCAGAGCTCAGCTTCAAAATGCTTCTTTCAGACCACAGGTAGTATGTAGTAAGCTGAAAAGTTGAGTTACTGTTGGAGGATGATTAGGCGGCAGATAGCCTAGTGGTTGGAGCGTTGGGCCAGTAACCAAAAGGTTGCTAGATCATACCCCCAGCTAACAAGGTAAAAATGTGTCGTTCTGAACAAGGCAGTTAACCCACTGTTCCTAGGACGTCATTGTAAATAAGAATTTGTTCTTAACTGACTTGTTGTCCTTTTAGTGGTCTGTGAGGTGCCGTCGATCCTCAACTTCAACCTGGGCAAACTTCCCACCAAAAATAATGAAGTTACAAGGGAAGAGCTGGAAAGCAGCATCGAGGGCCCCGAAAAGTTATTGAAATGCTGTCCAGCATACAGAAAAACAAAAATATAAATGCATCATGTAAAGGGTTGGTCCCATGTTTCATGAGCTAAAATAATAGATCCCTGAAATTTTCCATACACAAAAGGCTTATTTCTCTAAAATGTTATGCACAAATGTGTTTATATCCCTGTTGGTGAGCGTTTCTCCTTTACCAAGATAGTACATCCACTGTGTAGGTGTAGCATATCAAGAAGCTGATTAAACAGCATGATCATTACACAGGTGCATCTTGTGCTGGGGACAATAAAAGGCCACTAAATGTGCAGTTTTGTCACAAAACACAATGCCACAGATGTCTCAAGTTTTTAAAATGTTTTTTTACCCCTTTTCGTGATATCCAATTGGTAGTTACAGTCCCTATGGACTCCGGAGAGGTGAAGGTTGAGAGCCATGCACCCTCTGAAACACGACCCTGCCAAGCCGCACTGCTTCTTGTCACACTGGTAGCTTAACTCGGAAGCCAGACGCACCAATGAGTCGGAGGAAACACCGTCCAGCTGGCGACTGGGGTCAGCTTGCAGGCGCCCGGCCCGCCGCAAGGAGTCACTAGAGCGCGATGGGACAAGGAAATCCCAGCTGGCCAAACCCTCCCCTAACTGCGATCCAGTGCCTTAGACCGCTGCTCCACTCGGGAGGCCCGATGTCTCAAGTTGAGGGAGCGTGCAATTGGCATGCTGACTGCAGAAATGTCCACCAGAGAGGTTGCCAGAGATTTGAATGTTCATAAGCCGCATTCAACGTCATTTTAAAGAATTTGGCAGTACGTCCAACCTGCCTCACAACTGCAGACCACGTGTAACCACGCCAGCCCAGGACCTCCACATCCGACTTCTTCACCTGTGGGATCGTCTGAGACCAGCCACCTGGACAGCTGATGAAACTGAGGAATATTTCTGTCTGTAATAAAGCTCTTTTGTGGGGGGCCTCCCAAGTGGCGCAGCGGTCCAAGTGTTGCGGCGTCACTACAGCCTGGGGTTCGATCCCAGGCTGTGTCATGACCGGGAGTCCCATAGGTTGGCGCACAATTGGCCCAGCGTCGTCCGGGTTAGGGGAGGGCTTGGCCAGGGGGGCTTTACTTGGCTCATTGTGCTCTTGTGGCAGGCTGGGTGCCTGCAAGCTGACTACAGTCATCAGTTGAATGGTGTTTCCTCTGACACATTGGTGCAGCTGGCTTCTGGGATGAGCGGGTGTTAAGAAGTGCAGCTTGTCCTATGAGGAACAAAAAAAAATATTCCTCACAGAATGGAAGTCACCCACCCCCATTGCTTCTGTAGAGGGCTTGCAGAAAATATTAACACCAATAATTTGGAAAATATTCATTTTTTCAGGACTAACTCCTCTAGCAGATTTCTCAAGATTTGGGGTCCGTTTCTGGCAGTGTTGTAAATTACTTAAGTAGTATTTTTACTTAAGTCGTTTTTTGGGGTATCTGTCCTTTACTATTTATGTTTTTGACTACTTTTACTTTACTACATTCCTTAAGAAAATATTGTACTTTTTATTCCATACATTTTCCTTGACACACAAAAGTACTCATTACAATTTGAATGCTTAGCAGGACAGGAAAATAGTCAAATTAACGCACTTACCAACCGAACATCCCTGGTCATCCCTACTGCCTCTGATCTGATCGGACTCACTAAACACACATGCTTCATTTGTAAATGATGTCTGAATGTTGGAGTGTGCCCGTGGCTTTCCGTAAATTAAAAAAACAAGAAAATGGTGCCATCTGGTTTGCTTAATATAAGGAATTTGAAATTATTTATACTTTTAGTACTTAAGTATATTTTAAACCAAATACTTTTAGACATTTACTCAAGTACAATTGTACTGGGTGACTTTTACTTAAGTCATTTTCGATTAAAGGTATTTTTACTTTTACTCAAGTATGACAGTTGGGTACTTTTTTCACCACTGGTTTCTGGACAATCTGGACAGAGACTGACTGTGAACACTGACTAGGAACGCTTATTGTTGTAACTGTCATTGTTGCTCTATTCTTGTCCCATGTCTTGCTTAAGCAATACTTAATTTCATATGTCTGGCAGCTGTGTTTTTTTGTTATTTTTTTGTGTGCTTTTGTTCTGTATTAAATTGCAAAAGAAACTCCTTTAAATAAAATGTAATGTTTTTAGTTTTTTTTAAAGCGTGGCTTGGCAGGTCATGTTTCAGAGGATGCATGACTCGACATTCGCCTCTCCGGATCCCGTTAGGGAGTTGCAGCGATAAGACAAGATCGTAATCACGAAATTGGGGAGAAAGGGGGTAAAACATTACACACACAAAAGCCCTTTTGTGGAGAAAATAACATTCTGATTGGCTAGTTATGGGCATTCTGCCTGCCCAGTTATGTGAAATCCATAGATTTGGGCCTAATGAACTTATTTCAATTTACTGATTTCCTTATGAACTGTAACTCAGTAAAATCATTGCAATTATTGCAGAAATTGTAGGGTTGCATTCCATTCCAATGAACACTCAAAACCTGCCCAAAAGGCCTGAAAACTAGCCCAAATGTATTTTTCACAGCAAGAGTGGAGTTACCATATTTATACACTAAACCCTTTTTTTCCCAATCTAATGCATTCATACAACTGATCGGCAAATGTGATAGTGCTGAGCGAATTTAGGTAATGCACTTAGTGCGCCCAAAGTCGTTTTCCAGTGCTTTGTCTGCATTATTTCTTGATGTGCATCAGTTCAAGCATATTAATATGTTTTACGAAAAAGGGGTTGGGAATAGGCGTCTCCATAATGACAATCTACAGTTGAAGTCAGAAGTTTACATACACTTAGGTTGGAGTCATTAAAACTCGTTTTTCAACCACTCCACAAATTTCTTGTTAACAAACTAGTTTTGGTAAGTCGGTTAGGACATTTACTTTGTGCATGACACAAGTCATTTTCCCAACAATTGTTTACAGACAGATTATTTCACTTATAATTCACTGTATCACAATTCCAGTGGGTCAGAAGTTAACATACGCCAAGTTGACTGTGCCTTTAAACAGCTTGGAAAATTCCCGAAAATTATGTCATGGCTTTAGAAGCTTCTGATAGGCTAATTGACATAATTTGAGTCAATTGGAGTTGCACCTGTGGATGTATTTCAAGGCCTACCTTCATGGGAAAATCAAAAGAAATCAGCCAAGACCTCAGAAAAAAAATTGTAGACCTCCACAAGTCTGGTTCATCCTTGGGAGCAATTTCCAAACGCCTGAAGATACCACGTTCATCTGTACAAACAATAGTACGCAAATATAAACACCATTGGACCACACAGCCGTCATATCGATCAGGAAGGCGACGGGTTCTGTCTCCTAGAGATGAACGTACTTTGGTGCGAAAAGTGCAAATCAATCCCAGAACAACAGCAAAGGACCTTTGAAGATGCTGGAGGAAACAGGTACAAAAGTATCTATATCCACAGTAAAACAAGTCCTATATCGACATAACCTGAAAGGCCGCTCAGCAAGGAAGAAGCCACTGCTCCAAAACTGCCATAAAATGCCAGACTACGGTTTGCAACTGCACATGAGGACGAAGATCGTACTTTTTGGAGAAATGTCCTCTGGTCTGATGAAACAAAAATATAACTGTTTTGCCATAATGACCATCGTTATGTTTGGAGGAAAAAGGGGGAGGCTTGCAAGCCGAAGAACACCATCCCAACCATGAAGCACAGGGGTGGCAGCATCATGTTGTGTGGGTGCTTTGCTGCAGGAGGGACTGGTGCACTTCACAAAATAGATGGCATCATGAGCTATGAAAAGTATGTGGATATATTGAAGCAACATCTCAAGACATCAGTCAGAAAGTTAAAGCTTGGTCACAAATGGGTCTTCCAAATGGACAATGACCCCAAGCATACTTCCAACGTTGACAACAAAGTCAAGGTATTGGAGTGGCCATCACAAAGCCCTGACCTCAATCCCATAGAACATTTGTGGGCAGAACTGAAAAAGCGTGTGCGAGCAAGGAGGCCTATAAACCTGACTCAGTTACACCGCTCTGTCAGGAGGAAGGGGCCAAAATTCACCCAACTTATGGGAAGCTTGTGGAAGGTTTCCCGAAGCGTTTCACCCAAGTTAAACAATTGAAAGGCAATGCTACCAAACCATCATCCCTTTGATGCGGTGAAGTTGTCCTGTCCCCTTAGCAGAAAAACACCCCCAAAGCATAATGTTTCCACCTCCATGTTTGACGGTGGAGATGGTGTTCTTGGGGTCATAGGCAGCATTCCTCCTCCTCCAAACACGGCGAGTTGAGTTGATGTCAAAGAGCTCCATTTTGGTCTCATCTGACCACAACACTTTCACCAGTTGTCCTCCGAGTCATTCAGATGTTCATTGGCAAACTTCAGACGGGCATGTATATGTATTCTTGAGTAGGTGGACCTAGCGGGCGCCGCAGGACTTCAGTCCTTCACGGCATTGTGTGTTACCAATTGTTTTCTTGGTGACTATGGTCCCAGCTGCATTGAGATCATTGACAAGATCCTCCCGTGTAGTTCTGGGCTGATTCCTCACCGTTCTCATGATCATTGCAACTCCACGAGGTGAGATTTTGCATGGAGCCCCAGGCCGAGGGATATTGACAGTTCTTTTGTGTTTCTTCCATTTGTGAATAATCGCACCAAATGTTGTCACCTTCTCACCAAGCTGCTTGGCGATGGTCTTGTAGCCCATTCCAGCCTTGTGTAGGTCTACAATCTTGTCCCTGACATGCTTGGAGAGCTCTTTGGTCTTGGCCATGGTGGAGAGTTTGGAATCTGATTGATTGATTGCTTCTGTGGACAGGTGTCTTTTATACAGGTAACAAGCTGCGGTTAGGAGCACTCCCTTTAAGAGTGTGCTCCTAATCTCAGCTCGTTACCTGTATAAAAGACACCTGGGAGCCAGAAATCTTTCTGATTGAGAGGGGGTCAAATACTTATTTCCCTCATTAAAATGCAAATCAATTTATAACATTTCTGACATGCGTTTTTCTGGATATTTTTGTTGTTATTCTGTCTCTCACTCTCACTTAAACCTACAATTAAAATTATAGACTGATCCTTTCTTTGTCAGTGGGCAAACATACAAAATCAGCAGGGGATCAAATACTTTTTTCCCCCACTGTACATACATACATACATACATACATACATACATACATAGGACACTCAACTTCTGTTGTCTCTTTTCCCTCTTCAGATATGCAGGTGACATTTCCACCTGGATGACAGCACATGTGGCAAAATGGCTGAAGGACAACAAAGCCAAGGTATTGGAGTGGCCATCACGAAGCCCTGACCTCAATCCTATAAAAATTTGTAGGCAGAACTGAAAAAGCATGTGCGAACAAGGAGGCCTTGCCGGAACCCCCCCCCCCCGCGATTTTAACCACAGGTAATTTGTATGTGCACTACGTATTTTCGCACAGACTTTTAGCCGCAATAAGTCAATTTAATGGAAAGAACTCTGACTCTCAATTTTTGTTTTTAGTCAGATTTGAGAATATTCGCATGAAAATCTGTTGCCAATTGGACGGAAACCTTGATATAGTCCAGTGTCACTTTGATTATGCCTGCACATCCTTGTTTACCAACAGCCCCAAACATCTAAAGAATAAGCTACAGACCAGCTTAAACAGCCTTGTAAGAATTGTAGGCTACTTAACCCCCGCCCTCATACTCATCTGGAGGTCAAACATTTTAAGCAGCTAGGCTGGCCTATCTGTGGAGAAAAGAGTAGTATTAATTCAACTTGGTCTGGTCCACAGAATCATCATGGACTCAGCCCCCAGGTATCTATCCAACTATTTTTCATTTGTGAGAATAGTCAGAGACTCTAATATACACTGTTTTAAATATGAGTCTAAGAAATTGTTTTTATATACCGGCGCTGTTGAGTGGAACCATCTATCACAGCAACTCATACCAACCATAACCACTTTTTAAAAGATTGTATCTGCATCTCTGTACTGTGCCATCTCTGTACTGTGCCTATCTACAGTGCATTCGGATTTTTTTCAACATTGTTACGTTACAGCCTTATTCTGAAATTACATTATTTTACACAATACCCCATGATGACAAAGCGAAAACAGATTTTTAGAAATGTTTGCAAAAAGTATTAAAAATAAAAAACAGAAATACCTTATTTACGTATTCAGGCCCTTTGCTATGAGACTCAAAATTGAGCTCAGCTGCATCCTGTATCCATTGATCATCCTTGAAGTATTTCTAGAACCTGTAGTAAATTCAATTGATTGGACATGATTTGGAAAGGCACACTTGTGTCTATATATGGTCCCAGTGCATTTCAGAGCAAAAACCAAGCCATGAGGTCAAAGGAATTGTTCGTAGATCTCCGAGACAGGATTGTGTCGAGGCGCAGATCTGGGGAAGGGTACCAAAAAATGTCTGCAGCATTGAAGGTCCCGAAGAACACTGTGGCCTCCATCGTTCTTAAATGGAAGAAGTTTGAAATCACCAAGACTCTTCATAAGGCTGGCCGCCCGGCCAAACTGAGCAATCGGGGGAGAAGGGCCTTTGTTAGGGATGTGATGAAGAACCCGATGATGCTGTCGTACATGTCGATACAGGGCACCCCAAACATGCTCAATGGGTGACATGTCTGGTGAGTATGCAGGCCATGGAAGAACTGGGACATTGTCAGCTTCCAGGAATTGTGTACAGATCCTTGTTACTATCATTCTGAAATATGAGGTGACGGCGGCGGATGAATGGCACGACAATGGGCCTCAGGATCTCATCACGGGATTTCTGTGCAATGAAATTGCCATCGATAATAAATGCAATTGTGTTTGTTGTCCATAGTTTATGCCTGCCCATACCATAACCCCACTGCCACCCTTGGGCACTCTGTTCACAACATTGACATTAGCCAGTGGTGGAAAATGTACCCAATTGTCATAAGAGTAAAAGTAAAGATACCTTAGAAAATAAAAAAGTTACCCAGTAAAATCCTACTTGAGTAAAAGTCTAAAAAGTATTTGGTTTTAAATATACTTAAGTATCAAAGTAAATGTACTTGCTAAAATATACTTAAGTATCCAAAGTAAAGTATAAATAATTTCAAATTCCTTATATTAAGCAAACCAGACGGCACAATTTATGTTTTTATTTTATTTTATTTACGGATAGCCAGGAGCACGCTCCAACACTCAAGACATTTACAAACAAAGCATGTGTTTAGTGAGTCTGCCAGATCAGAGGCAGTAGGCATGACGAGGGATGCTCTCTTGATAAGTGTGTGAATTAGACCATTTTCCTGTCCTGCTAAGCATTCAAAATGTAACGAGTACCTTTGGGTGCAAGGGAAAATGTATGGAGTAAAAAGTAAATTATTTTCTTGATGAATGTAGTGAAGCAAAAGTTGTCAAAAATATAAATAGTAAAGTACAGACACCCCCCAAAACTACTTAAGTAAAAATACTTAAAAGTACTTTATACCAATGACAATAACAAACCCACACGACGACATACCAGTACAGTTGAAATCAGTATTCATCCTTGAAGAGCACACTTCTCCACCATACCGGTGGCAATCGAAGGTGAGCATTTGCCCACTGAAGTCAGTTACAACGCCAAATTGCAGTCGGGTCAAGACCCCGATGAGGACAACATGCACGAAGATGAGCTTCCCTGAGATGGTTTCTAACAGTTAGTGTAGAAATTCTTCAGTTGTGCAAACCCAGAGTTTCATCAGCTGTCCGGGTGGCTGGTCTCAGACGTAATGATCATGCTGTTTAATCAGCTTCTTGGCAAAGGATTATCTTGGATTATCTTGGCAAAGTGAGAAATGCTCACTACCAGGGATGTAAACAAACTTGTGCACAAAATTGGAGAGAAATACCCTTTTTGTGCATGAAGCTTTTTCAGCTCATGAAACCAACACTTTATGTTGCATTTATATTTTTGTTCTGTGTATATGTGTTTTGTAAGGCAATGAAAATGATTAACACTCAAACTCAACTGCTTGGTCTCCACAGTACTTTGCCAAAATGGAAGTGTGAGCAGTTGATTCGCCAGGGGGTCTTGGAGCATATCATGTCTTGGATCAAATACCATACCTTTGTTTCGGCAGAGAGGATTACCCATTGAGTGATACAATGCGTCAGGTCATGCCGTTTTGAAAAAGTGCTTTAAAAACAAGAATGAATTCATGCTTAGCTCGAGGACATGTATTACTTGGTCAGTTTTGTTTTACATTGATTGTGTAGTGCATGACAAATCCACAGCTTGCATGTTAGTGTTTTTACAATAATTACCTAAATACATTACTCGACTGACAATACATTGTCCCAACAACCTTTTTTAGTACTCAAAAGGTTGACTGTACAGCAGTGCATCAGGGTTGAAAATTGTGCTGATTTTATAAAAAGGGCATGTGTATCAAAACTTGACATTTGTAAATACTGTACTGCGCTTTTGGTTGATACTTTAAAATACCATAAATAACTATTAAACAAGTAGCTAAACCATTTATTTGATTCATTTGTGTGATTAAGAGAGGTTTCAGCTTTTCGCTTACAGTACCATTCATCGCAGACAGACCAAAACGTAAAGTTAAGTACCTTAATGGAGTGTGTTTGGTGATCAAACTGGAATGTTATTTATACATTAAACATCTAATTGACTCTCAGACCTACCAACACAGCATGATGCTGGAGGATAGGTTATTAGAAGGTAACGAACAGACTAACAGACTACCTGCCTCTACAGAGAGAATACTTCATGAAACTTCTGATCGACCATCACAAAAAAAAATGGGTCTCGCGTTAATCTCAATATAATTAAAATAAAAAAATATCTTTTATATACACAAAAACAAAAGTCATGCATATTACCCTGGTAGCTGAAAATACTTAACGTTCTGTTCCACTTACCCACAACCTGTGCCAATTGTGTGCAGTCAAACCCACCATCCCAAGAGGAAGGTGTAACACAGTGATTTTGTTATAGATTGTACAAAATCATATTGTGGACCACTCGCCACATTAAGCATAAACATGTCATTGGGACGGTCATCCCTATACTAAGGTTAAGGGAAGGAAACTGTTTCACAAATGTCAATGTATTTTGGGGCGTAGCATTGAGTAGTAGGGAACTCCTACGCCGAGAGGGAGGCAGGGGCAATCTTACGAAGGAGCTTGTTGAGGGCTGTAATCTTCTCCTCTAAGATGAAGTTATTTTTCTCAGCACTCTTCTGCCGCTGCTCAGTGACCTGCAGTGCCTTCATCAGCTGGGAGTTCTCCACATACAGGTCCTTCAGCATGATGTCCGACTTGGCATTCTTCGCCAGCTGTGGGAGGGAAAGGGACACGATTAAATAGTCCGATTTTCAGGACGTTTCTCTGACTGCTGTTTGTCTCATATGAACGGTAAACTGACCTGCTCCTTCAGCTGGTTGACCTTCTCCTGCAGCATCATGCGCACACTCCTCAGCTTGGTCTCCACCTCCTCCATCCTCTCCTGCATGTCCCCCATCACCTTTTCATATTGCTCCTGAGCGCCAACAGAGAGAGAGCATTTAGACCATGTCAACATCATACACATTTCCTGTGGTGCAGTAAAGTACCTGCTGCAGGCCTATCTGGGCACTGGCTTGCTGGGCCTGTGTGCGGAGGGTCTCCTCCAGCTGCTGCCCTCTGCGCCGCTCCTCTGCCAGCTGGGCCTGGAGGCGTGCCAGCTGCTCCCTAGACCCCAGTCCTGCCTGCTCCCTGAACTGCTGCAGCTGCTGGGCATGCTGGGCCAGGGCTGTCTCTGCCTGCAGTGCCTGCACAAAAAAATAAAAAATAATAAATAAAACTGCTTGAGCATCGAATACATTGTAGTCAGATTTACATCCCATTCTTGCTCAAACTGATCCCCTCAAACATGCTGTTAGACTCAATAGGACATAAGAATGGAGTTTGGACATTTTCATGAAAGGAATTACCCTAAACTTTCACAAGCCTGAGGGGGAGGATTAGTGCAAACTTGGACAATGGTGTTAGTTGCTTAATTTGACTTTAAATTGGCAAACCTGCTTTCTTTGGTGCCTCAGCAAAAGTAAATTGATCAATTATTTGACCAAAATGTGTGGCGTACCGTAATTTCCGGACTATAAGCCGCTACTTTTTCCCCACGCTTTGAACCTCGCGGCTTAAACAATGTATGGATTTAAACAATATGGATTTTTCCATATATTTTTCTTAAACAATATATGGATTTTTCCCGCTTTCAAAATTAAAAAAAAATTAAATTAAAAAAACACATTCTGTGACGTGCTCAGTTTTTTGGTGGCATTAAGCTTTCATTAGACCAATGAAATTGCCGAACGGGTTAAGGTCAAACAACTTTTTTGTTTACTGTTTAGATTAAATCAAGCGCGCTCAAACTTCCCATCATTCTGATTACGGTAGTCATTTTGTCACCCTCATCATGGCAAAGACACAGAGAAATGCATATGATGCAACTTTCAAGTTGAAGGCGATTGATCTGGCTGTTGGAAAAGGAAATAGAGCTGCTGCACGGGAGCTTGGTCTGGAGCAATGACTTTCTTGGTAGGCTACTGTTTACTGCTAATTCTTTATTTTTTGTTACAAGCCAAGTTCCGTTAAAGCCTATTTATTTTTGTTACAAGCCATGTTTCGTTAAAGCCTATTTATTTTTTGTTACAAGCCGTGTTTCGTTAAAGCCTATTTATTTTTGTTACAAGCAGTGTTTCGTTAAAGCCCGTGTAAAGTTCATTTGTTTCAATGTACCGGTAGGCACCTGCGGCTTATAGACATGTGCGGCTTATTTATGTTCAAAATATATATATATATATATATTTTTTAAATTCAGTGGGTGCAGCTTATATTCAGGTGCGCTTAATAGTCCGGAAATTACGGTAATCACCTGGTCCTGTGCCTCTGCCCAAGCAGCCTCCAGTTGTGCCTGTTTGCTCTTCATAGTCAGGCACTCCTGGGTCAGACTCTGGACCTGGAAGTCTTGGCCCTGCAGCTGGCACACCTGAAGGAAACAAAGCACAACAGTGAACTTCAACCAACATTTCAGAAAGACTATCAAAGACACTGGTAACCAATGTTCTCTCACATTTTTTGGGGCACTGAGCAACTTTTAGGTCTTGTTAGCGGAAACTTGAACGTTGTGAGAATTTTGTACAACTTCCGGCGTGCATTTATAGTGAACACTGAGGCTGTTCCCTTACAGTTTTAGACAGTAGCCAACAGGCATAATGTAGGTCTACCAACAAAACAAAAGAGCCAATCCCATAACATTTTCACATAGAAATAGATTTCTATGATATAGGTCAGTAGCCTAAATGTGGTGTTCAATGCAAGCCTACATTGCATGAGACTTAAAAAAGTACATTATGAAGGACATTAATTCATGATTTTTTTACTTGGTCTTTAACACCACGGGCCAAATAGGTGACTGTAAATTGCATTGTGTTATATGATGCAAGAAACCACTTTACAAAATAAAAGCATTATTATTACCATACAGAGAATTAGACAATGCACAGGGCTAGCCTCCATATTGGCTTATTGCCCCTTTTTATTAAGACATATGCTTCTTACCGGACTGGCTTTTCAAAGACAGCTTGAAATGTAGCCTACACGTTTTATGCTCTTGTAGGAAGCAGTAACTCCCCATTGCCGACCTATACTAATCTATAACTGGGCTAATAACACGCTAACTAGCAAAGAATATCAACAAATGTGCACATCTGAACTGATCTGAAACGTGCATTCACTCTCGGGGGATTGAAAGACAGCTCGTGGGCTACCTCGTTGTGCTCTGCCTCTGCGCCTACAACAAAATCACACTAATTTGCTTTGGTTTGTTGCATTGAAAAGGGACTGATATAATGTTGATTCGATCACAGAATTAGTTTTTATCTATATAGTGAAAACCAATGGGGCGAACTCAGTGAAGTTCAAGCTCTTGCGCGTCTGCGGGGCCCGGCATTTCTTCTGCACGGCAGTCCTGGAGGAGAAGCGTCCCCGCGCACAGCTTCGAGGGAACATTGCTGGTAACTAACCCAAGATACACCTCCGGTGTTATTTCCAATTGAGAGCAAATTAAGCATAGTTGGCTGAAAAAGCAAGGAGGTGGAAAGCCAAGCACGAGCCAGCAAGATCTTATTGGTGCGTAGTAGCATGCATTTGCATATTGTCATTAGGGAAAAGCCTACTCTGAAGTGTGCGTGTGCAATAACTCAATTTGCCCTTGCACTCCTAAACAATGCACTTTTTTTTACTTTTAGAAATGGCAAAGTCTACCAAACTTGGCGCACTCTTATTAACAGATTCTAGTTTTGGGAGCAGAAATGTATTGAGATTGAATGTTTCATCAATGAGAACATTTGCAGAATGTTGGCCAAGTCCCATCTAGCTCCATCTTCTCCCACTGGACTTCCTCTCAATCTCCAGATTTGGTGGCGAGAAGAAGTGCTAAACCGATGCATCAGATTTATACATCCGGTGAGACGTCGGTCTCCTATCTGTGCTACTATGTTAACTTACTGCCCATCACGTCAACTGCCTCAGTGTTATATGTTGTTGAACAAGGAAGAACAATAGCTTCAGGAGCAAGTGACGTCGTCCTACCTCGTGGAGCAGCTCCTGGTTTTGAAGACGCAGGCTCTGGCACTCCTCCTGTAGGGCCATGGTGGCCTCCTCCTCATGATGTTTCTGGGCCAGATGCAGCTGCTCCTTCTCCCTACTCAGCCTGCCCATGCTGGCCTCCAGCTCCTTTACCTGATGATCAGCACACAACAATGGAAGTCAGTCAAAGAGCTGTTGTATCAATACTCTATATTAAAGAGCAAATTCAGGAGCAGCAAAAAGTTAGGCGATATTTCCAATGTTTTCAACGTCAGGATGTCACCCACCTTGTCCTGGGCCTCCTGCAGCATCCTCTGGTGGTTGGCAACTTCCTGGGCCTGATCAGCCTTCTCCTGACCCACAGCCTGGAGTTTGGAATGAAGCAGCTCTGTCTGGGAGTCCACAGAGCAAAGAGAATCCTGGAGCATCTCAACCTGTAAACAAACATTCATACATAAGTCAGAGGAAACCTAGCATTTAGTACTTGGAAGATGACAATCCCCCCCAACAGAGATGCTATAGCCAAGTAGATCCTTCTCTCACTTTATGGGTCCTCTCCTCTGCCTCCCTCAGCAGCCTCTCCTTATCCTGCTCCAGCCACTGGTGCTTCAGGGTCAGGCTGGTCAGCGAGGACTCCACCTCTGACAAACGTTGGAGCTAAGAACAAACAAAACATTCAAGAACCAAGGTTCCATTAATGAGACCTGTTAGTTAGATGATAAAAAAAAAATGCTGAACAATAAATTGTCTTACATTCTTTACAATTTAGACCAAACTTAGTATCAAAGACCAGGGATGGGCAACTTTGATGGGGGAACTCAAATGGAACACATCACGAGGGGCCGCAGTGGCTCGTGGGTCTGCGTACCCACATCCATACCCCCCCCCCCGTGAGCAAAACATTTCAGCTAGCCCCCTTTGTGATAACAAAGAGAACATTTAAGTACATTTCATGCAATTCTACACATTTTGTCATTGGGTGGAGGCAAATGTTTGCAGTTTTAAATATGATAACTGATGATTAAAATGGGCCCCACCCTGGACAGTAATTCCACCATGCTTACTACAAGTTTAGATAGCTGGCCGCTAGACCAATCTAAAACATTTTTGCTGATATGGTCTAATTGAGTGACTACTGATGCATAACCAAAGGGGAAGGGTACCAAAAAATGTCTGCAGCATTGAAGGTCCAAGAACACAGAGGCCTCCATCATTCGTAAATGGAAGAAGTTTGGAACCACCAAGACTCTTCCTAGAGCTGGCCGCCTGGCCAAACTGAGCAATCGGGGGAGAAGGGTCTTGGTCAGGGAGGTGACCAATAACCCGACGGTCACTCTGACAAGAGCACTAGAGTTCCTCTGTGGAGATGGAAGAAACTTCCAGAAGGATAACTATCTCTGCAGTACTCCACCAATCAGGCCTTTATGGTCGAGTGGCCAGATGGAAGCCACTCCTCAGTAAAAGGAACATGAAATCCCGCTTGTAGTTTGCCAAAAGGCACCAAAGACCATAAGAAACAAGATTCTCTGGTATGATGAAACCAAGATTGAACTCTTAGGCCTGAATGCTAAGCATCACATATGTAGGAAACCTGGCAACATCCCTACGGTGAAGCATGTTGGTGGCAGCATCATGCTGTGGGGATGTTTTTCAGCGGCAGAAACCCTTGAGTGAGTAGGTGTGTCCAAACTTTTGACTGACTGATCATCCTAGATCTGAATGAAATAATCTTATTAAATACTTTTTTCTTTACATAGTTGAATGTGCTGACAACAAAATTACACAAAAATAATCAATGGAAATCCAATTTATCAACCCATGGAGGTCTGGATTTGGAGTCACACTCAAAATTAAAGTGGAAAACTACACTACAGGCTGATCCAACTTTGATGTAATGTCCTTAAAACAAGTCAAAATGAGGCTCAGTAGTGTGTGTGGCCTCCACGTGCCTGTATGACCTCCCTACAACGCCTGGGCATGCTCCTGATGAGGTGGCGGATGGTCTCCTGAGGGATCTCCTCCCAGACCTGGACTAAAGCATCCATCCACCAACGCCACGTTGCACCACAGACTGTCCAGGAGTTGGCGGATGGAGCGAGACATGATGTCCCAGATGTGCTCAATTGGATTCAGGTCTGGGGAACGGGCAGGCCAGTCCATAGCATCAATGCCTTCCTCTTGCAGGAACTGCTGACACACTCCAGCCACATGAGGTCTAGCATTGTCTTGCATTAGGAGGAACCCAGGACCAACCGCACCAGCATATGGTCTCACAAGGGGTCTAAGGATCTCATCTCGGTACCTAATGGCAGTCAGGCTACCTCTGGCGAGCACATGGAGGGCTGTGCGGCCCCCCAAAGAAATGCCACCCCACACCATGACTGACCCACCGCCAAACCGGTCATGCTGGAGGATGTTGCAGGCAGCAGAACTTTCTCCACGGCGTCTCCAGACTCTGTCATGTCTGTCATGTGCTCAGTGTGAACCTGCTTTCATCTGTGAAGAGCACAGGGCGCCAGTGGCGAAATTGCCAATCTTGGTGTTCTCTGGCAAATGCCAAACGTCCTGCACGGTGTCTGGCTGTAAGTACAACCCCCACCTGTGGACGTCAGGCCCTCATACCACCCTCACGGAGTCTGTTTCTGACCGTTTGAGCAGACACATGCACATTTGTGGCCTGCTGGAGGTCATTTTGCAGGGCTCTGGCAGTGCTCCTCCTTGCACAAAGGCGGAGGTAGCGGTCCTGCTGCTGGGTTGTTGCCCTCCTACGGCCTCCTCCACGGCTCCTGATGTACTGGCCTGTCTCCTGGTAGCGCCTCCATGCTCTGGACACTACGCTGACAGACACAGCAAACCTTGCCACAGCTCGCATTGATGTGCCATCCTGGATGAGCTGCACTACCTGAGCCACTTGTGTGGGTTGTAGACTCCGTCTCATGCTACCACTAGAGTGAAAGCACCGCCAGCATTCAAAAGTGACCAAAACATCAGCCAGGAAGCATAGCAACTGAGAAGTGGTCTGCGATCCCCACCTGCAGAACCACTCCTTTATTGGGGGTGTCTTGCTAATTGCCTATAATTTCCACCTGTTTTCTATTCCATTTGCACAACAGCATGTGAAATTTATTGTCAATCAGTGTTGCTTCCTAAGTGGACAGTTTGATTTCACAAAAGTGTGATTGACTTGGAGTTACATTGTGTTGTTTAAGTGTTCCCTTTATTTTTTTGATCAGTATATATATATATATATATATATATATATATATATATATATATATATATATATATATATATATATATATATATACACACACAAATAAATAATTATTCTGTCCCAAAGGTTCCCCCATATGTACCTTTTCCTTGGTGGTGTTGAGCTCTCTCTCCAGCAGCTCCTTGTCATTCTTCCAGGCTGCCTGCAGGTGGAGCCTCTCCCTCTCCTGCTGGGTGGAGGTCTCCTGGAGCTGCCTGGCAGCGGCCGCCCCCTCCTCCTGCTCCCGGGACACCTGCGCCAGCCGCTCTGTCAGCATCTGGACTGCCCCCTGGTCGCCACGGAGACGGGAGCTCAACTCAGCGTTTTCGTCGCTCAGCTGCAGGTTCCGGGCGCTCATGTCCAGGACCTCCTCACGGTATTTGGCATTCTGAGAGGGAGGGGATCGAGGAAGGGCTCATCAGACTGGGTCTTGGGTCATTGAGAATGTACATGTGTCCATTGATCAAATGTAGGCTATGAAAATCTAGAAGGCTGAAAGGGTCAGTTGAACGACAAGGTGATTATGTTAAAATGGAAAAAACAAATTGAAAACAAACCTCTTTGCAATGCCTCTCCTGCTCCTCCCTGTTCTTCTCATGTTCCTGCTCCACTTTGTCCAGTTTCTTTCTGATGGAATCAAAGATGGAAAGGAATGATTCATTGCCGTGTAGACAGGATGACATTTGTAAGCCCCATCTGAATTTAGCATTTTCTCACAGCAACATTGCTGACGGATCAACTTACTTCTTCTGGATAATCTCCACCTCAAGTCTCTGGACATCCTGCTGTAACATGGCCAATCTGTCCTTCAGTGCACTGTTCTCACAGTTGAGCTTGTCTAGCTGAGATCTAGCGTTGAAATAGTTGAGATATGAGTTTCTCCTCAAATGCATTTTTCTGGGTAATAATTTCAGGGAACAATTTACAATTTGACGCTAACATTTGAGTTACAAATAAAACTGGGTGAAATCAATGCACTTCTGTGGTGAAGTAAAATGGACACGGGATTAGACAGGTAAACATTCAAATGATACAAATGTTATTCACACAAATTAAATCTACTAGCATGCACACCTAGGTGAAAACCATTCCGTTAGAGAGAGACAGTAATTGTTAATGCATTCCAGACAGTTTGATGTTGGAGGTATAGAAATGGTTGAAGACAGGTTTCTTTTTTTAATTGTACTTTTTACCCTTTTTTTCTCCCCAATTTTATGATATCCAATTGGTACTGTCTTGTCCCATCGCTGCAACTCCTGTACGGACTCGGGAGAGGCGAAGGTCGAGAGCCATGCGTCCTCCGAAACACGACCCGCCAAGCAGCACTGCTTCTTGACACACTGCTCCCGGAAGCCAGCTGCACCAATGTGTCGGAGGAAACACTGTACAGCTGACAACCTGAAGTCAGCGTGCATGCACCCAGCCGCCACAAGGAGTCGCTAGAGCGCGATGGGACAAGGACATCTCAGCCGGCCAAACCCTCCCCTAACCCAGACGATGCTGGGCCAATTGTGCGCCGCCTCATGGGTCTCCCAGTCGCGGCAGACTGCGACACAGCCCAGGATCGAACCCGGGTCTGTAGTGACGCCTCTAGCACTGCGATGCAACGCTGCACCACTCGGGAGGCCCAAGGCAGAAGGTTTCTGAAGAGAAAAAGGCGAGGATCTCTTTCAGATGAGAGCTGGTCGGTTGCAATTAGTCATTCAAATCTCA
This sequence comes from Salmo trutta, assembly GCF_901001165.1. NCBI lineage: Eukaryota > Metazoa > Chordata > Actinopteri > Salmoniformes > Salmonidae > Salmo > Salmo trutta. Next base: position 27,889,321 of record NC_042974.1, read on the forward strand.
GCCTCCATGTTTGGGGAAGAAAACATTGCAATCAGGCAGGTTAGTCGTTTGAAGGTTGGTTTGATTTCTGGTGACCGGCCTGCACGTCACAAACCTGTGTGGACTGGCAGGGTCCATCACCATCTCCAGAGCCATGACCAGCTTTTCCATCTCCACGAGCTGCTCCTTCATCCTGCCCTTCTTCTTCTCAAAGGCCTCCTCCAACCCATGGACCTCTGCCCGAGAGGACAGCAGAGCCTGCTGGAGCAGGACATTGCTGCCAGCTTTTCCTCTGAGGGAGCGCAGCTCACTCTCCTTGGTCTCCAGCTGGGCGTTCAGCAGCTCCTCTTCCCTATAGTGCTTATTAGACAGGGCTTCCGCCATCTCTAACAGACCTGCCATCTGCTTCATATCTGACACAAGGTGGTGTACCTCTGTGGATTTGGCCTCTAGCTGGGTCCTTAGATTAGAAACCAGATTGAATGTTTCACTCAGTTGGGCTTTCAGCTCTTGGATGTGGTCTCGGAGTTTGGATGATTCAGTTTCCATTTCTACGATCTGGTTGGAGAGTTGGTCTGCCAGGCGGCTGTAGTGGGCGTTCTCCTGGCTCAGACTGCCCGTCTCTTCCCTCTCCAGGTCCAGGGTGGATTGGATCCGTGTAACCTTGGTTCGTTCCTGCCTCAAGGCTTCCTGTAGACTCTCCTCTACCCTCTTCCACTGGTCTAACTCCTCAGTGACACAGTCAAGATCTGACTGCAGACGGTCAATGGTTGTCGTGTGTTTTCTCAGCTCCTCCATCAGCTTCGCTCGGTCCGTCTTCAGGGAGACCAGCTCAGCAGTCTGCCTTGAGCGTCGTTCAACTTCGTTTCTCAGAGCCTCCTGTGCCGTCTCCAACTCCCCCCTCAGGGTATCTGTGTCTTCTTTTTTGGCCCTCAGTTGAACTTGCAGGTGTATGAAAGCACTGGACAGACGGCTGCAATTCTCTGCCACCATTTCTTTGTCCTGAAGAAGTGTCTCAACTTCCTCCTGGTGCTCCTCCTCCAGCCTCTTCCTTTCCACAGCGGCCCGGCTGCAGATCCTGGCCTGCTCCTCACTCGCCCTCTCTGCGCTGTGGAGCCTCTCCCTGTGCCTCTCCTGCTCCGGTTCCTGCAGCCGCAGGCGCTCACAGCGTAGCTGGTGCATGAGGCTGTGCTGGGCCTGGTCTTGCTGTGTCTTCATCTGAGACACCTGCTGCTCTGCCTCTTCCCTGATTACATAGCAGACTGTTCACTTAGGCACACAAACAGATACACAAACTGTACACACACACACAGTACACCATTCCCAGTTCACATACACACACACCATTGTTTTGTAAGTCCAGTGTATGTGTTACGAGTTAAAGGGATGAAGTTGTAGGGACTACAGTTGGCACAAAAATGTTTTCTTTGTTTTTTTAATGAGAAACAGTTAGCCAACCTATACAACAATGTGAACTTGAAATGAATTGAGTTGAATTACAAAATACAGGCCATTGGAGTAAGATAAGTTGGCCACACCCACCTTACGAGCAGCACTTCCTGGTCCATTCTGAGCTTCAGCTCAGCCTCCAGCTGGTCTTTCTCTGAGGTTAGCCTCTGGACCAGGTTACTGATCTCCCGGGCATAGTTCTGCTCCAGCTCTGCCTGTTCGCGCTGGGCCCTTCTCTCCTGGTCAGTGCCCCAGCCTGGCCCTCCCAGGCCCCCGGAGTGGCGCTGTAGCTGGGCCTGCAGCTTCTCCACTTCCTCCCTGAGCCTCTTAACCTGCTCCTCCACCTGGGCCTTCTGCTCCTCCAGATCACTGATCTCCACCTTGAAGCCCTGAGAGATGTCCTTCCTCTCCACCTCCATGTTCCGCCGCATCAGCTCCAGGCTGCGCTCGTAGAAGTTCACCTTTGGGGCGAGAATGATGAGGGGTCAGGGATATCCCAGAATTTGAAAAATGCACTTCCCATGTACTGAACTTTCTTTTTTTTTTAAAACAACGTTTCACTCAAATTACCTACAATTGGACCTCTTCATTTCACAAAAAAAAAAAATAGGAGACGATAATCAAAACAATACAAAAATGCGTGAGCCAGTGTGTCACAACGCCTCATCTCTACCTTGGTCTCTAACTCAATCTTCAGGTCCTGCACCTCCTGGCTGTGCCTTTCCTTAAGCTGTCCCATGGCCATCTCAGTCTCAATGCTCACAACAAGACCTGGCAGACTCTCCAGAGAACCCAGGCCTGAGGGAACAGAATCAAAATAACCAAGGTGTGCGAGTCACACCCAACAGGCTTTTACAGAGAGGGGGAAAAAAATAAAAAAGATTGACGTTTCCAATTCTTACCATTCTTATCGGCCACTTGAAGCTTTTTCCTTGCCATGGGAGAAATACCTCTCTTCATCTCAGGGTCATCTGAAGCACAATGGACAAGATTACAGTAAAGAGTAGTTAAGTGACTTAAGCTAAACTGTAACTGGAGAGACACAGAGTGGAGGAATGAGAAGGTGTGTGTAAGTGCATTAGAGAACAACATTTTATAAAATGTTCAGTTAACACTTTAGTATACAGTATGTCTAAATAAATACACTGAACAAAAATATAAAGGCAACATGTAAAGTGTTGGTCCCATGTTTCATGAGCTGAAAGAAAAAAATTGCAGAAATTTTCCATACGCACAAAGCGTATTTCTCTCAGATTTTGTGCACAAATGTGTTTACATTCCGGTTAGTGAGCATTTGTCTTTTGCCAAGTTAATCCATCTACTTGACAGGTGTGGCATATCAAGAAGCTGATTAAACAGCATGATCATTACACAGGTGCACCTTGTGCTGGGGATAAAAGGCCACTTTAAAAATGTGCATTTGTGTCACACAACAATGCCACAGATGTCAAGTTGAGGGAGTAACCACGCCAGCTCAGGACCTCCAAATCCGGCTCCTTCACCTCGTGTGGGCCCTCTAAGGACCACCCATGGCTGCACCCCTTCCCAGTCGTGAAATCCATAGATTAGGGCCTAATGAATTTATTTCAATTGACTGATATGAACTAACTGAAATTGTTGCATGTTGCGTTTATATTTTTGTTCTGTATACATTTCAAAGTAAAAACTGAAAATGAGAAAAACCATATTTAAATATGTTCTTAACACAAATAGATTCTAGAGACAAATCGGGTGAAAACAGGGATTTACCAGAGTCTGACTCAGTAGTCAGTGATCGTCGGCTAGACCAGGCGTGTGTGGATGTGTCCCTTTCCTGTCTGGATCTCCTCCCCATCCCCTGACTCTTTAAAAAATCCACCTCCGAGTTCAACTCGTCATTCCGGTCCCGCAGCGCCTGTGACACACAAACTTGTCATTTAGCAGAGTGGTGACACTTCAGACAAACATAAATAACACATCCAGCAAAACCCAGCAGACTTACTATAGAGATAGAGCAGCACCAGTCAACAATGTCCTCACCAACTGCCACGTGCACATGCTAGTAAAGCCACACAGCAACACTCATTCTGTGAACCCAGAATAACACACGCTCACCTTCATTTTCTAGGTTCCCAAAAATGGGAGGCATTTGGATAAATCAAGAGGCTTGTCATGATACACTCAAAAACAGATCTCAACTCTGTACAGGCAAGTGAGAAGAAAAAAATCATCTGTTTGCCATGAATCATGAATGTTATGCATGCCGTGTATAACCAATTACTAGACTTTGGAAAATTGTGAAAGGTAAACCAGGTCAAGCCTAGTCTTGGTAACAGTCTTTTTAGTTTACAATCCACTCCTTGCCACTCCTGTCATTTGACAAATTAGTGGAATGTTAGCTAAAAAGACTGGTAGCCAGGCTAGGTCAAGCCCCCTCGGAGCTTCCACGCGAGGCATGATTCTTTAAAACACAGACTCGAGCACACATACACACGCACACTTTCTCTGGCTCCCTCTCTCGCTTACCCGGCACTGCAGCTCGTACTCCTTGATGATCTCAGAGAAGCGCTCCTCCTGGTTAAGCAGTCCTGTGTTGTTCGGATCCAGGCTCCCAAACTGCGTCAGCCAACCAAAACAGAAACCGTCATCAATCATTCATAGGGAGTGAGCAATGCAGTTTTACCAGAGGGATGAGTTACCACAGAATGACATCATCACGCCCATCCTCACAAAGCTCCCTCTCACCTTGTCTCGTAGGAGCTGGTCCAGGTCTCTCTGCAGTTTAGAGATGGTTCTCTCTGTCTCTGACAGCTTCCCCTTCAGAACACTGCCCTCCTCCTCCAAACGGCCTTTCTCCTGTTAACCCAGAGGGAGGGTTACTTAGTGATACGATAACGCTCTAAGGTATCCAACACAGTATAATCACGCCACAATAGAAAACAATAGGGGGTACTAACAACAGGCGGATTGTTAAGAAGCTCAGCAACAGTCTGCCATTGGTTGGTGGTCAGTGAGCGGGTGGGTCTAGTTGGAGTGTGAATAGAGCGTGTCTGTCTGAAGGTGGATGTTGCAAGCAGGAAGGCCAAGACAAAAAAATAAATATATATATATATATATATATAAAAATCACATGGGCTAATCTAATCCTCTCCTTTGAGTTCTCTAGTCTAGAGAAGAGACTTAGAGGGAGATGAAATATTCCTTGCAGAACATTCATCAGTTTATACTCACACAAAAGTGTATTCAAAAGCTTAAGGAGCCTAAAGCAATGAAATCAAAAATAGGAGGTTAAGCTCAAGGAATCTTGTAGAAGGGGTAGTCAAACAATTGCCTGTCTTATTAGCACGCTTTTCTCATTGTTAAAACCTCATCGGGCATCTCTATAGGGCCAGGCACCTGGGTGGCATTGCAGACTTCCTCGTGCAGACTGGCATCATGTGCCCGTAGGACCTCCACTTCCTCTTTGAGCTTGGCCCGCTCATGCTCCACCTGCTGCAGTAGGACCTCGCTCTCCTGTGCAGATTCACAACGCAGGGCCGTAAGCCTATCCCGGAACTCCTGCTCCAGACCCCTGCCAATCAGAGAGAAGTTGGACTAAATTGCCTCTCCTCCATTCAACAGGAGCTACTTTACAGTACATGATTTACATTCAACAAGGTCAACAGCTCACACTCAGATCATGACAATTCACAAGCAGTCAAGCAAGATTTTCCAACCACCAGATCAGTCTGTAATCTAGAACGAGAAGGAAGAACAGGTCTTACTTGATTTTGGTTTCATTCAGTGACTCAATGGCGGCGTGTCTGTCATCCACCTCGCTGACCAGCTGGAGGTTCCTCCTGTCGGCCCACTCCAGGTCAGCCTTTACCTTGTCCCTCTCCCGACACGCCTGGTCTGCTAGGACCCTGAGGGACAGCCAGTAGACAAACATTTCAGCATGGACCTTACTACATCACTCACCAGAATGACCCGATAGCGCAGTACATCATGGAGGACTAACTTTAACAGCAGATATATATATATATATATATATATATATAATATATATAATATATATATATAAAACTCAGCAACAAAAAAAAAGAAACGTCCTCTCACTGTCAACGCCGTTGATTTTCAGCAAACTTAACATGTGTAAATATTTGTATGAACATAAGATTCAACAACTGAGACATAAACTGAACAAGTTCCACAGACATGTGACTAACAGAAATTGAATAATGTGTCCTTGAACAAAGGAGAGGGGGGGGTTAAAATAGTAAACAGTCAGTATCTGGTGTGGCCACCAGCTGCATTAAGTACTGTAGTGTATCTCCTCCTCATGGACTGCACCAGATTTGCCAGTTCTTGCAGTGAGATGTTACCCCACTCTTCCACCAAGGCACCTGAAAATTCCCAGAGATTTCTGTGGGGAATGGCCCTAGCCCTCATCCTCCTATCCAACAGATCCCAGACGTGCTCAATGTGATTGAGATCTGGGCTCTTCGCTGGCCATGGCAGAACACTGACATTCCTGAAGTTATTTGGATTTTTACTAATTATCTTTGAAAGACAGGGTCCTGAAAAAGGGACGTTTCTTTTTTTGCTGAGTTGATATTATATCTACATTACGCATATAGAATCCAAATAGGCTTACCACGGCAGCTGAACACTGGCAAATTAATACTTAATAAAAGAGTGATGTATTTTGGTTCCAAAGTTGGTCATTAAATTGACAAAGCAATAACTTTTACAATCAACAATATAAAAGCATCGTCAACATCTCTCGTCGGAGCCGTAGTAAAATCAGTCAGAACCAAAATCCATTATGTAGGCTACGGTTTCTCTGCACATTAGTGAAGTTGAACCAATGATTCCCCTTAAAGCAATGCCTGACCATGAAATCAATAAACAGTTGATGCAAATTAATTAAAGGTCACTGGCTCATACAGGAAATTAACCCAGGGGATGCAACAGAGCTCGCCAGCTTGTAGTCCTAAAAAAAAAAACGGAAATGAGTTACCAATGGTTCGTTCAGCCATTCCTATGGAGGGAAATGAATGGGGTTTTGGGATAAATGCAGAAAATAAGGTCTGACGTTAACACAGGCTTAGGAAATATTACACGGTTTGTTCTATGAGATAATATCAGTCAGTTAACATGACCTTTAAGAATTGTAAAAGCCTTTATGTGCTCGTTTTGATTACGTAAATGCGTTGAACAAAACGTATAAGATCTCCTAAGCCTTTGTTTACCACTGACATTTTTTTTATCCAAAAACCCATTAATTTCCCCATTACGCTTTAGCCAATGAGCCAGGGCGGAGTTAGTGCCTACAAAAAGGACACCATTACTATTGTTCTCTATGTACTCTCTTTGGCCATGACCTTCATTCTAGAATCCAATGGAAGCATGCAGTACCAAAGTATACAGTATCAAACCAAAGACCCACTGGAGGAACTGGATCTCGTTCTTGTAGGAGATGAGGGCGGCCTGGTGGATGCCGTTGCCGCTGACCAGCAGCTCATTGTCCAGGGCCAGGGTGAGCTCCGCCAGACTGACCCGCTCTTCCAGGGGGAAGTCCAGAGTCTGGCGGGGACCAAACAGCACAGGTCAATTTATGAACGCATGGCAGTGGTAACTCAATCACCAACCGCGGTCCTGGAGTGCAATTTGGTGTTTTAGTGCCAGCCTCCATCACTGTAGCTCTCATGGACTAGGTGTTTTGACAACTGGTGTACGGTAAATATAAACTCAGGTCAAAGTTCAGCTCATCCTCATGTTTATACTCTAGTGTACTAAAAATGTGTCAGATTACACTATTATTATCTCAGTAACAGTTAATATAAAAATCAGAGCGTGTCTAGCTAGGGGCTTTTGTAGGCTGAGTTACATAGATTATAGTTCCACACTAAAGCGTCTAATCGAAAGCAAAAGAGCATCAGCTACATGGATCTGGAACCGACAATCTCAATTCTACTCCCATTACACCTTTCACACACAGGAAGGAGATGCCCCTAGAAACCCTGCAGCTTTCTTTACCCCGTACAAACCAACTAACGCCAAGGCTCTTCAACAACATATCAATTCAATCAGCCGTAAAAGGCAGAGTACTCAACATTTCAAGGCTACTTCTGAAAATAACTGGCACAAGCAATGAGCATGTGTATCCATGACAGCAAGAGATTCAAAAAAATATTAAATAAAACAGTAGTTGGATGAACACATGCAATTGGTTCAAAACTAGTCCGGCACTAACCTGTAGGATGTCCCTGCTGTTCCGTATGCCCTCGCCGGTCCAGAGGGCGATGACCCTCTCTGGACTGGTGCAGCCCGACCCTTCGTCCAGCCTGGTCAGCAGCCTCTGGCCCACGGTGGCAGACAGGAGAGAGGGAGAGGTGGAGCGCACCGTCCGCTCCTCGAAGGCCTGGGAGAAAACCGAGAAAGACATGAGAGCTACAGGAACAGGCTAGCGGATGGCCCGATTCAGTTCGTCCGCCGCAGAACACCGCTGCAGACCACTGTGCAGTGCGGACGTGCTTGTGTAGCCTCACTGCTGTTCCCACAGTGCCATAGAAACACATGGCATTGTCGTAGGAACACCTCCATCGGTCATGCTGCTCTCTCAAAGAATAATCTGAACTCCCCCACTGTGCATTGTTTAATCCAGGCTCCCACAGACAAAAGAGCCTCAGTGCCACACACACACACGTGTTTCACGCGCCGCTAATAAACACCTTTTTGGTGTTGTAACACTTAATCTGGCTTAGCCTACTTTCCATTCCCTATTTGCACATGACATACTGTACATCTACCACTACACCCACCAGGTTAGGACATGGAGGAGAGGCAGTAGTTTTCAGGCTGAGAAACACACTGGGTGTCTCGGTGCTGGTTCATGTAGCTATCAAAACAACTTGCAAGTTGTTCCTAATACCTGAGAGGCACCAACATGCCCAGCTTTGAAAGAACAGATGATGTCTTTCAGAGCCCATGTTAACAAACCACAGCCAGATTTCAGGCCTGAAATGCAATACATGATTTCTGACTGACTTCCTCCTTGTGTGGATATGGTCATTCTGCAAAGGAATGCAGGAAGGGCAGACTACGCTCCGCCATCAACAGTCAATGACTTGATCGGCAGCTGCCTAAAGTTCCTTAATTGACCAGCAGGAAATAGGTCTGAGTGACAGACGGCAAACGTATACACAGAAACTGTTCCAGTATAATTAGTAGGCTTTGTATGTCGGATACTGAAGGGATAATGTAGAAATCAATAGATCATAGAATTTTGAATACTTTATTACGCCTTTATCTTAATACTAAACTATGAGCCACAGAATATCTCAATAGGCTCCTTAAAACACCCTACCAGCCACCCATTTAAAGTAAAGTGACAGTGTATTTCTAATAAATAGAATGAATCTCAAAAACTCCCTTCAGTTAGAGCCAGATGGAGGTCCCACGTGCCAATATACTGTCATTTTGTGTTATCCACGGATCACTGTTCTGGCCTAATTACATACATTTACTCTACTGACCCAGACCCACTCGCATACGTTTCCATAGAAATCAATCACTGTTAAAACATGTACGCAGGCCCTAAAAAGGGTGTCCGTCTGGTCGGTCTTCTCACCTGCTGGAGTGAGCGCTGGGGGTTGGGGCGTATGGGGGTGGAGGAGGAGGTGGGAGCTGGCACGCCCCCCTCTCTAAAGAGACCCTTCTGGAACTCCCCGAGGCTGACCCTCCCATCCAGGTCAGTGTCCAACTTTCTGAAGAGGGCGTCCAACTCCTGTGTGATAACACGTAGAGTCAGATAACACAAAGTCAAATTCACACACATGTCATTGGCTTGTAACCACTGACTACAGTCTGACTACCTGCCTATCTCCTTGGTGTGCACCCCCCCATGGATTAAAAAGGAATGGACGTACTGATAGAAGAAACGGTGAAAATTCCCTTTAGCCCAAGTTTACACTAATCCAATACTTTGATCCCTTGAGGGGGAGTGAGCAAGTGCACACTTCCGGGAATTAGGGAATTAAAACACAACCACTGGCTGGAATGTTGGGCTGGCCATACCTCTGGATTCAGGTCCTGCAGGCCAAGGTGGTCACAGACCAGGGACAGCTCCTGCCTGTTCAGAAAGCCACCTACTCCTACCCCCAGCTCCTCCCACCCCGCCCTCATCCGGCTGTCTGTCACCTCGGCCCGCGGCCCAGGGGAGTGGAGCGTGCTCTCTGAACTGTCCCGCTTCCATCGCTTCTGCTGCCCTGAGACACACACACGTCAGGATGGAAGTCCCTCAGAGGGTATAGCAGTAGACTGTATGAATAGGGCCAGGAGGTTTTCCTGGTCACAAGACTTAACCAGGAAAAACTCCAGTCTTGAAGAATGAATGTACAATGAAGTAAACTTAATCACCTTTAAATAAAAATATTTAAGTACCTTGTGCCTCAAAAGTCTGATGGATGGCGTCCTTATGGCTTCCGGTGTCCTCATCTGACTTGAGACTCTGGAAGTAAGACATTGATGAGTGTCACAACTGAAAAACGACACTGCCTAAAATGCTGACCCGTATGCCTGTCCACATCCAGTATCATAATCTGGCTATGTTGTTTAGTCAGTGTGTAGGTCTGTGTGTGAACTGCCCTGTGGAAGCTAGTTTACCCTACTACTAAGTGTGTTGTGAGAGGAGTGTATAGAAGATGAAGTGTGTGTTTGTGTAAGTGTGCCTGCTGAGTGTGAAAGAGAGAAATCTGTAAGCGAGTGCTAGCCTGTTAGCGATGAGCAATGATAACAGAGAGAACGTTTAACTGACCATAAGGAGTTCCAACCCCTTCTCAACATTACTTCTGCTACACTGAGCAAGAACAACCAGCAGATTGTGATTCCAGCAGGCTCAACAGTAGACTGGACTCCCCAGCAGCATATGGGGCCGTTGGCTCTCACACAGACAAACTAATTATGGTCTTACATAATAAAGTTTAACTAAAGTTAGTAACGGAAGTCAGTTATTGAGTACTGTATACTGAGGAGGCAAGTTCCAAAGCACCCTAATCATCTAACCAAATGAATCCTGGCAACATCTTAAACAGAGAATATATTTGTGGAAGGATCGGCTGTTACCGTCTTGGTTCCAAGGTCCCATGTTCCCCCTCAAAATCTTTGAAATCTATCATTTTAAATCAATCCCATGTGGAAGACTGGTCTATTGATTTCATGGCTTCATTATAAGGAATCAATCTGGGCACGGCCCCAAGCTGCAGAGCCACATCAGAAACAGGCCACTTATCATGGGACAACAAGACACTATCAATTTTTTTATCAGCTGAAATTCTTGAACAACATTTAACTCATCCATGAAAGGCTTTTCAAAATGGGAACACTGTGCTGCTTTCAGGATTGTCGAATCCCCCCCCAACAAATCCAATTGGTTCTCTCCAACACATGGCAGGCTACCCCTGGTCAGTGAGTTTATTATTGTTGTCATAGGCACCACTTCAAGGTCACCGAGCACAATTGCTCTTTACTACAGTGGCCCGCGGCTTAAGAAATGTAAACAAACACTGTACTAACACAAAATGGTGGGCAGTGATGTAGTCAGCTGAGAAGGTAAAGACAAGACTAATCCTCTCAACATATCAAAACCAATCGTTTCAGCTGGATGATGAAATCGTAATGTTTATGTCCGTAAGTCAACAATAGATTGACGATGGTTGACTACCCGCTGTAACCAGACAAAAGGAATTCTGTCTGAACAGAGAGAATGTTACAGAATTCTCAACAAATAGCATGTGAAAGAAAGGTGAATGGAAACTGATGCTAACTTAAGCATGCCAGCTAAATGGGACACCAACATTAACATGCCCTTGAAAATGCTTCTTCAGGCACTTAACCCGGACGACACGCTGCATTGTAGAAGGATATGCAGACGTAAATGTAGGTTGCGTATGATAACTTAATAAGTCATACGAAGTGATGTGAAGAGGGATAAGCTTGTGTGAAATATTTAAAAACGGGACCAGTTCAATTATTTACATAACAAGGGGAAGCTGACGGCAACATTCCACCACCAAAATTCCACAAAGAAACCGTGTTTCAGCCCAAAAGCGGTAAACGACCTATCAACTCCCCAGCCCCATGAATCCCACCCTCCCCCATTCTAATCACATAGTTCACCCAGATAACCATGTTCCTGTTACCAAGCAGTTGACTGTTACTACGTTCTACCTGAGTGAACTGCTGTTACCCATCCTGTGTAACCAACAATACGACAGGGATGCTATGCCGTAGTTCAACTCTCTGTCCTCCAGTAGCAAGGAATCCACCAAGGCTTAAAGCTGCTTACATAATGCCTGAACTGATGGAAAATGTTTAACTATTTAAAAATAGATTATTGGTGGAGAGCTTAATGAGAAACATGGCACAGGGACCTATCTGGCACTATGGCTTGACGAGGGAGAGAGGGGCTTTGGAAAGACGTAATCTCACGAGTTATCAGAGATAGTCAGTGCAGCGTTACATAAAAGCTCTAAATATTTCAAACTGAAAAAAGAGAGGGAGAGAAAATCTGGGATAACAGGATGGGTTTCTAAAATGAGCACTTTGTTCACAGGCAGCGGACGACAGAGGTCAACCATCGCTTTTCCATGATTATGTCGGCTAGGCTTATGTATGCATACTCATAGATAAAATGTGAGAATGTATAGCCTCATTATCAAAATCTCTATCCAGACCATTTATGCAACTCTTACTTCAACTAACCTACTCATTCCAGACTCAAAACACACACACCAGACAGGGAAACGGTGGTCAACTGCAAAGGGCGCCAAACTTTTCACTCACAGCAGTGTTTCACGCCGAGTCTTTAACACTGACAGATACCCATCAGCCACCACCATGAACTTTCCTTCACTAGTTGTCTTCTACTGTTATACAATTTAGAGCCCAAAACAATGGGCCTTCAAAAAACAATAAAATGCAATGAGACCAATGAAAGACAAAGCCATGGAAGATCAGATCCCTTAAGTACCTGGCATATGCACCAAGCCAGCAACATAACAGAGGATTTCACTCATTCCAATATTATCAGTCTGAGTCAGCAGATTCAAAATCACAATATTACACAATGCAAAGAGATACAATATACAGTATAATCTGATGGTCCAAAGCTCTCCTCCCTAAGGTAGAGGTCCTGACTAGTAGAGAGTTTATTATTTTATTAATGTATATCGCATATATTGACGCTTTGGCAATATTTACACAATGTTTTTCATGCCAATAAAGCAATGAGAGAGTGCGAGAGAGTGCGAGAGAGCCAAAGCTAGAACTGGGGGAATGGATGGTGTGGGGCAGGAGCGGGGACCAGCCATGAGCGCTGCCAGTAGCACATTCCATATAATCCCACTTCCTGAGTGTGGAGTGGAGCGGTCTGCTCAAAACCCCAAGTACCTCTGAGACTCAACTCTCTCACTCAGTTATACAGTGGTCTGAAGAGAAGTATGGTGCGGAATCCTAGAAAACGTGTGGTTGCCAACAAATTGCAGGTCATAGAGATATTTGATTCAGACCTCACCCAGCACAACGCACCCTTCATGGGATGTGAAGGAAATGAAGAAAATTGAAGTGAAGCACTGACTTGCCTAGGTAAAAAATAAATACAAAATGGGAATATTTCTCCAAACAGTCAGATCTAGATTATGCCCTGCGCCAAGCTTGAGAAGTCAAAAGTCAGCCATCTTTGTCAGCGACTCTCAAATTAGTGCACAGCCACAGAATAAACACAGCAAACAGAGGGTGAGAGGGGTAGAGGAGGAGCACGTCTCTTACCTCCACACTCTCTAGAGAAGTAGAGCGTCTGAGTTTTATCCTCCTCACGCCAGCGGGAGAGGGCTCCTTCTGCTCCGTCCTGAAATGACGAGAGCCCTCCGAGTCAGCTGTGAGCTCAGAGTCGGGCCGATCCGGCAGGGACCGCCGGCCGTAGCGCTTCGTTCCCTTCACAAACTTGGGCTTCACTTCCTCAGGAACAACTGGGATGGCCGGGAGAGGAAAGAGATGGTGATCGGGAAGGACAGAGAGATTGCAGTGAAATAAATGCCTTTCTTGAAAGCTCTTTCCCAACGATGCAGTAATCAATATCAGTAGTACTATAAAATAAAGTAGAACAAAAACACGAGAAAAATAAATAAGAATAACATAAGTAAGCTACATGTACAGTACCAGTCAAAAGGGTTTTTTCTTTATTTTTACTATTTTCTATATATTGTAGAATAATAGCGAAGACATCAAAACTATGAAATAACACATATGGAATCATGTAGTAACCAAAAGTGTTAAACTAATCAAAATATATTTCAGATTCTTCAAAGTAGTCACCCTTTGCCTCGATGACAGCTTTGCACACTCTTCGCATTCTCTCAACCAGCTAAAAAATAAAAAATAAAAGTATATACATTTTTTACAAATCGATATACTTGGAGTCAAAGTATCGATATAATATTTTCCACACAAAATATCAACTGTATAAACTGTATCAGTACTAAAGAAAAAACATTTTAGACCAGCTGGGCATTTAGTCTGCCCACAATTACTACTATAAACATATTCTCACAAAAGCTTGTTAATGTTTAGTTACAAAGAAACAAGGGACAAACTGTAGCGTAGACTTAGTAGTCACCAAATCTCTGGTCTTACAAAAACGTTGTCAAACACAGCCTTTAAAAAAAGAGCATTTCAAAAAAGGACAGTGGTCATCAGTTCCCAGAAACTAACTTGGCAATAAACTTAATCATACTGTAACATTCTGGGAATGAGGAGGGAACTCTGGTGCCCTCCTAGATCCTCCTACTGCAACACCCTAAACTCAGGAAACACATTTCAAAATAAAAGAACACATACCAACGTATGGCCAACTAAAGTTCAGAAATCCTATAAAGTGAATGGCTGTACAATACATGATATCTTAACTGAGTTTGGGTTTGTCAAAAAGGTACAGAATGTGTAATACATTTTAAAATCAGTATTTGTTTCAGAATAAAACCCATCCTGGAGCTAAATCAGGACAGAGATTATTAACTGGATCAGCTGCATTTCCTTAGGGAGGGAAGATACTAAATATAGCCTATCCCTTTGATGTCTCTAATAGTATTGTCATTATTTACTGTTGGAGTCCTCATTCAGGTGATCTCACGGTCAATCCACCCTGTGCAACAAACCAGAATATCCCAAATGAAGTACCACGAGTCTAAACAAAATTATTTTGATCGCTTTCGATGAGGTCATACTAAGGCAGACTATCTTATATAAAAGCAGACGTTTATCCACAAGGATACAATGTTTACTTAATCTTATTAGAGTACAAATTATACCATGACTTTCAGGTGGGGGGGTGGGTCTCTATTGTGCTACGCAATTGTGCTTGCGTAGCACAATTACATTTCATGGGCCTAATAATAAAGACGTAATTTAAAATGGTAAAAATGAATTACCTTTTAATGTGGTATGAACACAACCACTTATATTTTCATCTGATTGTCAAACAGATCATATCAAAAAGTAGGCTACCTGTGCATGTTTGGTCCACTCCAAAATAAATCCAGCATTCAAACTGCATGTATACTCACGCCATATTATGAATGGAAATAGACATCGGTTACGAAACACCAAACAGTGTACCCAATGACATTCAGTGATTGCCATTGATTAGGCCTACATGAATTGAAGCGTCTTGCTGACAAATTGTAATTTTTTTGTAGCCTGAAAACCTGGGACAACTAAAATGGGGCTGAAACTGAATGGTCACCATAACACACACGGTCAACATACTAGACTAGGCTACAATGTGTACTACCATGAACTTCAAATAGGTATGATATTGGGTCTCGTGTGGCTCAGTTGGTAGAGCATGGTGTTTGTAATGCCAGGGTTGTGGGTTCGATTCCCACGGGGGACCAGTACGGGGGGAAAAAAATTAAAAATAAAAATGAATGAAATGTATGCATTCACTACTGTAAGTCGCTCTGGATAAGAGCGTCTGCTAAATGACTAAAATGTAAATGTTAATGTATGACGGTGCCCAGTGAAGAAGTGGTAAAAAAATGTATTAATTAATAAAAAATAAAAATAAAAGGTAGGTAAACTCTGATTGCCGGTCTCGGTATACTTTCAATGCATTTTTCTGAAAAGGGTGGGTAAACTGTGTTACCCTCCACTAGGCCTACACCGCTGCAGATAGCCTATCCTCTCGGCTGAAGCAATTTTACACACGCAGAACAGGTAGCCTACATTCAATATAACACATGAGTTGAATCAAAACATGTTTTATACCCTAGTTCATCAGTTGTCCATAATTCATGAGTTAATGGTTGGAGTCTTCACAGCTCGCGTGACAAACATTTCTTTCTTTACATGAAATTACAATATGACAGTGCTATGTCACTATTAAGCATTTAACAATTGAATTACATTTAACTTAAATCCTTTACGAATCGTGGATCTTGGAGATCACAGACAGACACTTCATTATGTATCGCCGTGAAAACAGTTCTCGTGAGCACACGAATCCAAAATAATGAAGGCCTATGCCATTGCAAAATCGAATGCTTCTAACCAAACGTTAACCTCTTCTAACCGAAAGAGTCACCTTGATGGATGGATTGGATGCGCATCAGGGTCTAGCTGTAGACTAGATGTCTAGTGAGATTGGTCAGCCATCATCAGCTGACCCAGGAAAGAAAACAAATACTGATAGAAAATACTCAAGCTAAATACACAAAACATAAAAGGAACTCCTTCCTGATACTGAGTTGTTTGTCATATATTTACCACTACATGTTAAAAATGGTTCAATTTGCATTATTTAGAGACGCTCCAAAATTTAGGGGAGCTAACGTCTCATTAAAAAAGGGGAGCTGAGCCCCCCCGGCATTCGCACCTCGAATCTGATCTATAAATCCATCTTATTCACCACATGGGGCCAGCGGACATGGAAAAACAGCAATCTGAACTGCTTAGGGACATAAACAAATCAGTGTGTTTGCACAGACATCTAAACAATGAAAACCAGACGTAAAGCCCCACCTCCCCAGCATGCGTGTTTTACCTGGCTCCAGGTAGCTGCTCTCCTCTTCAGAGGTGCTGAAGTCCAGAGAGCGTGAAAGCACAGCTACAAAGCCTTCTTTGAACTCCTCAAAATTCACCTGCAAAACAAAAAGGGAAAGTGAATTAACTGTGTACACTATTAGCAACGCACATGCCTGAAGGTCTGTTCTTTTTAGCCATCTATTTCCGGTGTTTGAGGGGTGCAAAATCCACTTGTCATTTAAATCTCGCAGGACTGATTGCTTTCATACTCTGGCGGCTCTTCCCAATCTTGCCTGTGCCATTCGTTTTCTCAGTTAAAAACAGTGGAAATGTTTGTAATGACCTGTCAAACACTCTGGTTATGGTGGAAACGGGCTCAATGGAATACATTGGCTTAACGTTGGATCTATAAGAATGCTAAAAACACTTCATCAGTGATTTTTTGTGCAACTGAAAAATACAGTTGAAATGTTTACAACAGATGCGCTGAAATTAAAGCAACTTCCGAAAATGAACACTGATTGTAGTGACCTGTCTGATCTCGCAAACAATACAATGCATTCGGAAAGTACACTGCTCCAAAAAATAAAGGGAACACTTAAACAACACAATGTAACTCCAAGTCAATAACACTTCTGTGAAATCAAACTGTCCACTTAGGAAGCAACACTGATTGACAATAAATGTCACATGCTGTTGTGCAAATGGAATAGACAGGTGGACAGGTGGAAATTATAGGCAATTAGCAAGACACCCCCAATAAAGGAGTGGTTCTGCAGGTGGTGACCACAGACCACTTCTCAGTTCCTATGCTTCCTGGCTGATGTTTTGGTCACTTTTGAATGCTGGCGGTGCTTTCACTCTAGTGGTAGCATGAGACGGAGTCTACAACCCACACAAGTGGCTCAGGTAGTGCAGCTCATCCAGGATGGCACATCAATGCGAGCTGTGGCAAGAAGGTTTGCTGTGTCTGTCAGCGTAGTGTCCAGAGCATGGAGGCGCTACCAGGAGACAGGCCAGTACATCAGGAGACGTGGAGGAGACCGTAGGAGGGCAACAACCCAGCAGCAGCAGGACCGCTACCTCCGCCTTTGTGCAAGGAGGAGCAGGAGGAGCACTGCCAGAGCCCTGCAAAATGACCTCCAGCAGGCCACAAATGTGCATGTGTCTGCTCAAACGGTCAGAAACAGACTCCATGAGAGTGGTATGAGGGCCCGACGTCCACAGGTGGGGGTTGTGCTTTCAGCCCAACACTGTGCAGGACGTTTGGCATTTGCCAGAGAACACCAAGATTGGCAAATGACAGAGTCTGGAGACGCCGTGGAGAACGTTCTGCTGCCTGCAACTTCCTCCAGCATGACCGGTTTGGCGGTGGGTCAGTCATGGTGTGGGGTGGCATTTCTTTGGGGGGCCGCACAGCCCTCCATGTGCTCGCCAGAGGTAGCCCGACTGCCATTAGGTACCGAGATGAGATCCTCAGACCCCTTGTGAGACCATATGCTGGTGCGGTTGGCCCTGGGTTCCTCCTAATGCAAGACAATGCTAGACCTCATGTGGCTGGAGTGTGTCAGCAGTTCCTGCAAGAGGAAGGCATTGATGCTATGGACTGGCCCGCCCGTTCCCCAGACCTGAATCCAATTGAGCACATCTGGGACATCATGTCTCGCTCCATCCACCAACGCCACGTTGCACCAGACTGTCCAGGAGTTGGCGGATGCTTTAGTCCAGGTCTGGGAGGAGATCCCTCAGGAGACCATCCGCCACCTCATCAGGAGCATGCCCAGGCGTTGTAGGGAGGTCATACAGGCACGTGGAGGCCACACACACTACTGAGCCTCATTTTGACTTGTTTTAAGGACATTACATCAGTTGGATCAGCCTGTAGTGTGGTTTTCCACTTTAAATTTTGAGTGTGACTCCAAATCCAGACCTCCATGGGTTGATAAATTGGATTTCCATTGATTATTTTTGTGTGATTTTGTTGTCAGCACATTCAACTATGTAAAGAAAAAAGTATTTAATAAGATTAATTCATTCATTCAGATCTAGGATGTGTTATTTTAGTGTTCCCTTGATTTTTTTGAGCAGTGTATTAAAACCCCTCGACTTGTTCCACTTTGTCATGTTACAGCCTTATTCTAAAATGTAATAAATAAAATAAAAATCAATCTTCACACAATAATGAAAAATCTAAATTTTTCACATTTAACAGGAATACCTTATTCACTTAAGTATTCAGAACCTTTGCTATGAGACTCGAAATTGAGCTCAGGTGAGATGTTTCTACAACTTGACTGGAGTCCACCTGTGGTAAATTTAACTGATTGGACATGATTTGGAAAAGCACACACCTGACTATAGAAGGTCCCTCAGTTGACAGTGCATTTCAGACCAAAAACCAAGCCATGAGGTCAATGTCTGCAGCATTAAAGGTCCCCAAGAATACAGTTGCCTCCATCATTCTTAAAATGGAAGAAGTTTGGAACCACCAAGACTCTTCCTAGAGCTGGCCACTCGGCCAAACTGAGCAATCAGGGAGGTGACCAAGAACCCGATCGTCACTGACAGAGCTCCAGAGTTCCTCTGTGGAGATGGGAGAACCTTCCAGAAGGACAACCAATCAGGCCTTTATGATAGAGTGGCCACACGGAAGCCACTCCTCAGTAAAAGGCAGTCTGCTTGGAGTTTGCCAAAACGCACCAAAAGGACTCGCAGGCCATGAGAAACAAGACTCTCTGTTCTGATAAAACCAATATTGAACTTTTTGACCTGAATGCCAAGCATCACATGTAGAGGAAACCTGGCACCATCCCTACAGTGAAAGATTGTGGTGGCAGCATCATGCTGTGAGGATGATGTTTTTCAGAGGCAGGACTGGGAGACTAGTCAGGATCGAGGGAATGATGAACAGAGCAGAGAGATCCTTGATGAAAACCTGCTCCAGATCGCTCCGGACCTCAGACTGGGGCGAAGGTTCACCTTCCAACAGGACAACGACCCTAAGCACACAGCCAAGAATGCTGGAGTGGCTTCGGGACAAGTCTCAATGTCCTTGAGCCGGGACTTGAACACGATCAAACATTTCTGGAGAGACCTGAGTGTTCAGCAACGCTCCCCATCCAGCCTGACAGAGCTTGGGCTCATGTTTGATTCAATTTTCAAATACCTTTGCATTGATGTCAGAGTGATTAGGGACAAGAGAGTGCTGAGTACCAGGCAGTTAGCAAGTTTGGTAGGCTACTAATGACCATCAGCAGCATCTGAGCTTGGAGAAGCCTAATTACAGTGACTACACGGTCACAACTCGTGACCGACAGTGTGGCGGTAATACGGTCACCGCAACAGCCCTATATTTATCTATGAGTGCATTATAAGAAAAGTGACATTTTACAATAGATTGAATACCTCAAATTCCCAACTAAATGCCTTTACTCCATTCATTATTTGTTTTATGTGCTATAATTCAGCCAATATCTGATGGATTTGAAAAAAATCCATTGTCCAACTAGTGCATTTATTAGAATATGTTTACCTTTTGACAATTTCGATGACCGTTGTGTACCATTGTGAGACATGACTACAAAGGGAAGCCCAGCCGCGAGCTGCCCAGTGATGCAAGCCTACCAGATGGGCAAAATGCCTTTTATGCACGATTTCTAGGCAAGCAACACTGAAGCATGCATGAGAGCACCAGCTGTTCCGGATGACTGTGTGATCACGCTCTCCGTAGCCGATGTGAGCAAGACCTTAAAACAGGTCACATTCACAGATTGCCAGGACGTGTACACAGAGCATGCACAGACCAACTGGCAAGTGTCTTCACTGACATTTCAACCTCTCCCTGACGGAGTCTGTAATACCTACAGTTGAAGTCTGAAGTTTACATACAACTCAATTAGTATTTGGTAGCATTGCCTTTAAATTATTGAACTTCGGTCAAACGTTTCGAGTAGCCTTCCACAAGCTTCCACAATAAGTTGGGTGAATTTTGGCCCATTCGCCCTGACAGAGCTGGTGTAACTGACTCAGGTTTGTAGGATCCTTGCACACACACACGCTTTTTCAGTTCCGCCCGCAAATTTATCAGATTAAGGTCAGGGCTTTGTGATGGTCACTCCAATACTTTGGTTTTGTTGTCCTTAAGCCATTTTGCCACAACTTTGGAAGTATGCTTGGGGTCATTGTCCATTTGGAAGACCCATTTGCGACCAAGCTTTAACTTCCTGACTGATGTCTTGAGATGTTGCTTCAATATATCCACGTAATTTCCTTCCTCAAGATATCATCTATTTTGTGAAGTGCACCAGTCCCTCCTGCAGCAAAGCAACCCCACAACATGATGCTGCCACCCCCGTACTTCTCGGTTGGGATGGTGTTCCTCTGCTTGCAAGCATCCCCTTTTTCCTCCAAAAATAACAATGGTCATTATGGCCAAACAATTCTATTTTTGTTTCATCAGACCAGAGGACATTTCTCCAAAAGTATGATTTTTGTCCCCATCTGCAGTTGCAACCTGTAGTCTGGCTATTTAGTGGCGGTTTTGGAGCAGTGGCTTCTTCCTTGCGGAGCGGCCTTTCAGGTCATGTCGATATAGGACTCGTTTTAATGTGGATATAGATACTTTTGTACATGTTTCATCCAGCATCTTCACAAGATCCTTTGCTGTTCTGGGATTGATTTGCACTTTTCACAGAACGTGTCTTCTTCCTGAGCGGTATGACAGCTGTGTGGTCCCATGGCGTTTATACTTGTGTACTATTGTTTGTACAGATGAACATGGTACCTTCAGGTATTTGGAAATTGCTCCCAAGGATGAACCAGACTTGTGAAGATCTACAATTGTTTTTATGAGTTCTTGGCTGATTTCTTTTGATTTTCATGATGTCAAGCAAAGAGGCACTGCGTTTGAAGGTAGGCCTTGAAATACATCCACAGGTACACCTCCAATTGACTCAAATGATGTAAATTAGTCTATCAGAAGCGTCTAAAGCCATGACATCATTTTCTGGATTTTCCCAAGCTGTTTAAAGGCGCAGTCAACTTAGTGTACGTAAACTTCTGACCACTGGAATTGTGATACAGTGAATTATAAGTGAAATAATCTAAACAATTGTTGGAAAAATGACTTGTGTCATGCAAAGTACATGTCCTAACTGACTTGTCAAAACTATAGTGTGTTAACAAGAAATTTGTGGAGTGGTTGAAAAACGAGTTTTAATGACACCAACCTGTGTAATGACACCAAAGTGTATGTAAACTTCAGACTTCAACTGTACGTTTCAAGCAGACCACCTTAGTCCCTGTGACCAAGAAAGCGAAGGTAACCTGCCTAAATGACTACAGTCCCCTAGCACTCACGTCAGTAGCCATGAAGTGCTTTGAAAGGCTGGTCATAGCTCACATTATCCTAGAAACCCTAGTCCCACTTCAATTTGCATACTGCCCCAGCAGTTCCACAGATGACGCAATCTCAAGCGCACTCCACACTGCCCTTTCCCACCTGGACAAAAGAAGCACCTATGTGAGAATGCTGTTCAGTGACTACAGCTCAGCGTTCAACACCATAGTGCCCACAAAGCTCGTTACTAAGCTGAAGACCTCCCTCTACAACTGGATCCTGAAGGTGGTAAAGGTAGGCAACAACACATATATGCCACGCTGATCCTCAACACAGGGGCCCCCCTCAGGGATGCATGCTTAGTCTCCTCCTGTACTGCCTGTTCACCCAGAACTGCTCCAACACCATCATTAAGTTTTCAGACGACACAACAGTGGTAAGCCTGATCACCGACAACGATGAGACAGCCTATAGGGAGGAGGTCAGAAACCTGGCAGTGTGGTGCCAGGACAACAACCTCTCCCTCAATGTGAGCAAGACAAAAGGAGCTGATCGTGGACTACAGGAAAAGGAGGGCCGAATACATCCCCATTCACACCGACGGGGCTGCAGTGGAGCGGGTCAAGAGTTTCAAGTTCCTTGGTGTCCACATCACCAACAAACTATCATGGTCCAAACACACCAAGACAGTCATGAAGAGGGCACAACACCACCTTTTCCCCCTCAGGAGACTGAAATTATTTTGGCATGATCCTCTAAAAGTACTACAACTGCACCATCGAGTGCATCCTGACCTGTTCCATCACCGCCTGGTATGGCAACTGCTCCGCATCCAACCGTAAGGCGCCACAGAGGGTAGTGCGTACGGCCCAGTACATCACTGGGGCAAAGCTTCCTGACATCCAGGACGTATATACTAGCCGGTGTCAAAGACTCCAGTCACCCCAAAATTGTCAGACTCCAGTCACCCAAGTCATAGATTGTTCTCTGTTACCGCATGGCAAGCGGGCCTGGAGCACCAAGTCTAGGTCTAAAAGGCTCCTTAACAGCTTCTTCCCCCAAGCCATAAGACTGCTGACTATTTACACTTTATATTACCTATGCGTAGTTACTTTACCCCTACCTGCATGCAGAAATTACCTCGATTAACCTATACCCCCGCACATTGACTTAGTACCGTTACCCCCTGTATATACTGTAGCCTCGTTATTGTTATTTTCTTGTGTTACTCTTTATTTGAAAAATTACCTTAGTTTAATTAGTAAATATTTTCTTAGCTCCATTTCTTGAACTGCATTGTTGGTTAAGGGCTTGTAAGTAAGCATTTCACGGTAAGGTCTAAACCTGTTGTATTTGGCGCATGTGACAAATAAAATTTGATTTGACTACTGAATAAAAGGTAGGAAAGTGTCATAACACAGCTATTACACAACTATGCATGTCAGAACTTAACATGTTTTAAAGTAAGGGGAATTTAAGGTAAATCCACAATAGAGAGAGAAGTTACTAAAGTGGTCTGGTCTCATACCCGAGCATAGTGGTGTGGTCCTAGCAAGGTGTCCAACAGTAGGGGAAGGTGAGCATCCAGGGACAGCTTGTGGCAAAGGGCTGACAACTCTTCCTTGTCCAGGTAACCAGTGCCTGTGGTGTCACAGCTGTGAAACTCCTCATTCAGCTGGGCCACATAGCGGTTCTGCTCTTCCTCATCCATCCCAGTACATATTGCAAGGCTTGCACCTACAGTGAAGTGGGATGGCGGACAGGAAGAGAGTGGTAAGCACAATAAACGTTCAATCACATGTCTACATCTGCACTCTTGCACAATACACACACACACAATGCAACTTCAATTAATCTTACATCCAGGCTACTCTATACATTGCAATAGACTACTAGGCCTGAACTACGTACAGTGGTAAAATGTTCTCGTGAGACGGACCATCTAAATATATTTGCTGCCCTTACAGGCTGACTACACCACTCGGCGCACGCACGAGCGTTGCAAAATACATTTTGAAATCTATATTATTCAATTATTGCGCGTGCCAACGAGAGTCTGCGTTGCTAAGGGCTAAAATAGAAGTCAGTTCTATTTGTGACGCAGATCGTGCTGCAAGTCCTGCCTCTCCCATCTCCTCCTGCTAGCTAAATAGGACAAATTAGCTAGCAGGTGCAAGCTAGCTAGCTAAATTGCCATAAATGTTTAATGCTTTTCAACCTGTCCCCAAATTAATATAATTGGTTCAGAGTTCCTTTTGATATTTTAACCTACGTGTCGTGATCGCGTTTGGTGTGGGATGACAAAATACATTTATACCCGATGGCGCACGCGCGCAGCCGGTTTGGGTTCCGTGTTAGGCTTGGATTTTCCCCCCCTTGGCCTTGGATTACAGCACAGGCCCAAAACATCTGCCTCTGTGGTTGCAATGGCCTGCATTGAATTCTGGAGTTGGTCCTGATTGGCATCAATTATGTAAGGCAGGGGAGTTCTGTCATTATTGTTGTTATCACCTTAAAAGCTAATTATTTTGTTTGTTTCAAATGGTATGTATAGGGGCCAAACAATAAAATCTAACTTGCTATATATATATATATATAAAAATAACTGCCTACGACCTTCTGGTTTAGTAGCACAAGTAACAGCAGTTTCGAAATATCAGCATATTCAGCAATGAATGTTCATTTATGTCAGTTTGAATAAACTCTGGCATAAATTGTAAAGGATTGAGGTTGGGTCAACATTTGGCAATGAATAGGCTAGAAGAGAATGCTGTTCAAAGACTACAGCTCAGTGTTCAACAACAGTCCCCTCCAAGCTCGGGTCCCGGGACTGAACACCTCCCTCTGCAACTGGATCCTGGACTTCCTGACAGGCCGCCCCCAGGTGGTGAGGTTAGGCAACAACACTTACGCCACACTGACCCTCAACACGGGGGGCCCCTCACGGGTGTGTGCTTAGTCCCCTCCTGTACACCCACAACCGCGGCCACGCACGACTCAATCATCAAGTTTGCTGACAACATAATGGTGGTTAAGAACATTGGGCTGGTAACCGAAAGGCCACTGGTTCGAATCCCTGAGCCGGCAAGGTGGAACATTTTTTGCCATTCTGCCCTTGAGCAAGGCAGTTAACCCCCAACAACTGCTCCCCAGTCACTGGGTGACGTGGACGTTGATTAAGGCAGCCCCCCGCACCTCTGATGGGTTAAATGCGGAAGACACATTTTGGTTGAATGCATTCAGTTGTGCAACTGACTAGGTATCCCCTTTCCTTTTTGGTAAGCTTGATCACCGACGGTGATGACACAGCCTACAGGAGGTCTGGCAGTGTGGTGCCAGGACAACAACCTCTCACTCAATGTCAGTAAGACCAAGGAGCTGATAGTGGTCTACAGGAAATATGGGGGAGAGCACGCCCCCTTCCAAATCGACGGGGCTGTAGTGGAACGGGTCGAGAGTAGAGGCCGACCGATTATGATTTTTCAACGCCGATACCGATTATTGGAGGACCAAAAAAAAAGTCGATACCGATTAGATCGGCTGATTTTTTTTTACATTTCATATATATATATATATATATATATATATACATATACACACACACACTTGAAGTCGGAAGTTTACATACACCTTAGCCAAATACATTTAAACTCAGTTTTAAACAATTCCTGACATTTAATCCTAGTAAAAATTCCCTGTCTTAGGTCAGTTAGGATCACCACTTTATATTAAGAATGTGAAATGTCAGAATAATAGTAGAAAGAATTATTTCTTTCAGCTTTTATTTCATCACATTCCCAGTGGGTCTTTATTTTACATACACTCAATTAGTATTTGGTAGCGTCGCCTTTTAATTGTTTAACTTGAGTCAAACGTTTTGGGTAGCCTTCCACAAGCTTCCCACAATAAGTTGGGTGAATTTTGGCCCATTCCTCCTGACAGAGCTGGTGTAACTGAGTCAGGTTTGTAGGCCTCCTTGCTTGCACATGCTTTTTCAGTTCTGCCCACAATTTTATGAGATTGAGGTCAGGGCTTTGTGATGGACACTCCAATACCTTGCCTTTGTTGTCCTTAAGCCATTTTGGCTTTTGAAGTATGCTTGGGGTCATTGTCCATTTGTGGAAGACCCATTTGAGACCAAGCTTTATCATCCTGACTGATGTCTTGAGATGTTGCTTCAATATATCCACATAATTTTCCTGCTTCATGATGCCATCTATTTTGTGAAGTGCATCAGTCCCTCCTGCAGCAAAGCACACCCACAACATGATGCTGCCATCCCCGTGCTTCACGGTTGGGATGGTATTCTTCGGCTTGCAAGCCTCCCCCTTTGTCCCCATGTGCAGTTGCAAACCGTAGTCTGGCTTTTTTATGCAGGTTTGGAGCAGTGGCTTCTTCCTTGCTGAGCGGCCTTTCAGATTATGTCGATATAAGACTCGTTTTACTGTGGCTATAGCTACTTTGTACCTGTTCTGGAATGTATTTGCACATTTCGCACCAAAGTACGTTCATCTCTAGGAGACAGAACGCGTCTCCTTCCTGAGCGGTATGACGGCTGCATGGTCCCATGGTGTTTATACTTGCGTACTATTGTTTCTACAGATGAACGTGGTACTTGAGGCATTTGGAAATTGCTCCCAAAGATGGACCAGACTTCTGGAGGTCTACAATTCTTTTTCTGAGGTCTTGGCTGATTTCTTTTGATTTTCCCATGATGTCAAGCAAAGAGGCACTGCGTTTGGAGGTAGGCCTTGAAATACATCCACAGGTACACCTCCAATTGACTCAAATTTTGTCAGTTAGCCTATCAGAAGCTTCCAATGCCATGACATCATTTTCTGGAATTTTCCAAGCTGTTTAAAGGTGCAGTCAACTTAGTGTACGTAAACTTCTGACCCACTGGAATTGTGATACAGTGAAATAATCTGTCTGTAAACAATTGTTGGAAAAATGACTTGTGTCATGCACAAAGTAGATGTCCTAACCGACTTGCCAAAACTATAGTTAGCAAGCCATTTGTGGAGTGGTTGAAAACGAGTTTTAATGACTCCAACCTAAGTGTATGTAAACTTCCGACTTCAACTATACCTAACCATAAACATCAATACCCGTCTTAAAATCAATACACAGAAGTATATATATTTTTTTAAACCTGCGTATTTAGTTAAAAGAAATTAATGTTAGCAGGCAATATTAACTAGGGAAATTGTGTCACTTTTCTTGCATTCATTGCATGCAGAGTCAGGGTATATGCAACAGTTTGGGCCGCCTGGCTCGTTGCGAACTAATTTGCCAGAAGTTTACATAATTATGACATAACATTGAAGGTTGTGCAATGTAACAGCAATATTTAGACTTAGGGTTGCCACCCGTTTTGTTTTTGAAATGATAGTTTTCCGGATTTGACCATATTAATGACCTAAGGCTCGTATTTCTGTGTGTTAATTATAATATAGTAAAGTCTATGATTTGATAGAGCAGTCTGACTGAGCGGTGGTAGGCAGCAGCAGGTTTGTAATTATTAATTCAAACCGCACTTTACTCCGTTTGCCAGCAGGTCTTAGCAATGCTTGAAGCACAGCGCTGTTTATGACTTCAAGCCTATCAACTCCTAAGATTGGGCTGGCAATACTAAAGTTCCTATTAGAACATCCAATAGTCAAAGGTATATGAAATACAAATGCTATAGAGAGAAAGTCGACACGTCATAGTAACTACGACCTAAAACTACTTAACTGGGAATATTGAAGAATTGGGCATATTGAACCACCAGCTTTCATATGTTCTAAGCAAGGAACTTAAACGTTAGCTTTTTTACATGGCACATATTTCACCTTTTATTTAACCAGGTAGGCTAGTTGAGAACAAGTTCTCATTTACAACTGCGACCTGGCCAAGATAAAGCAAAGCAGTTTGACACATACAACAGAGTTACACATGGAATTAACAAACGTACAATCACTAATACAGTAGAAATATCTACCTCATTTGCACATGCTGTATATAGGACAAGAGAGGGAAGGCAATAAATAGGCAGTAAATAGGCCATGGTGGCAAAGTAATTACAATATAGCAATTAAAACACTGAAATGGTAGGATGTGCAGAAGATGAATGTGCAAGTTGAGATACTGGGGTGCAAAGGAGCAAGATAAATAAATACAGTATGGGGATGAGGTAGATTGGATGGGCTATTTACAGATGAGCTATGTACAGGTGCAGTGATCTGTGAGCTGCTCTGACAGCTGTTGCTTAAAGCTAGTGAGGGAGGTAAGAGTCTCCAGCTTCAGAGATTTTTGCAGTTCGTTCCAGTCATTGGCAGCAGAGAACTGGAAGGAGAGGCGGCCAAAGGAAGAATTGGCTTTGGGGGTGACCAGTGAAATATACCTGCTGGAGCGCGTGCTACGGGTGGGTGCTGCTATGGAGACCAGTGAATTGAGAAGGCGGGGCTTTACCTAGCAGAGACTTGTAGATGGCCTGGAGCCAGTGGGTTTGGCGACGAGTATGAAGCGAGGGCCAGCCAACGAGATCATACAGGTCGCAGTGGTGGATAGTATATGGTGCTTTGGTGACAAAATGGATGGCACTGTGATAGACTGCATCCAATTCGTTGAGTAGAGTGTTGGAGGCTATTTTGTAAATGACATCACCGAAGTCGAGGATCGGTAGGATGGTATCTTTGGCAGCATGAGTGAAGGATGCTTTGTTGCGAAATATTCTAGATTTAATTTTGGATTGGAGATGTTTAATGTGAGTCTGGAAGGAGAGTTTACAGTCTAACCAGACACCTAGAATATGTGGACCACTACAAATACCTAAGTCAGAACTATCCAGAGTAGTGATGCTGGACGGGCGGGCAGCGATCGCTTGAAGAGCATGCATTTAGTTTTACTTGCGTTTAAGAGCAGTTAGAGGCCACGGAAGGAGAGTTGTATGGCATTGAAGGTCATCTGGAGGTTAGTTACCACAGTGTCCAACGAAGGGCCAGAGGTATACAGAATGGAGTCGTCTGCGTAGAGGTGGATCAAAGAATCACTAGCTGCGAGAGTGACATCATTGATGTATACATATAATGACAAAGCAAAAACTGTTTAAACATTTTTACAAAAGTGTATATATATATATATATATATATATATATATAAATAAATAAATGAAATAGCACATTTACATTCACACACACAAAGTATTCAGACCCTTTACCCAGTACTTTGCTGAAGCACCTTTGGTAGAGATTACAGCCTCGAGTGTGACGCTACAAGCTTGGCACAGCTGTATTTGGGGAGTTTCTACCATTCTTCCCTGCATATCCCCTCAAGCTCTGTCAGGTTGGACGGGGA
Source organism: Salmo trutta (assembly GCF_901001165.1). NCBI lineage: Eukaryota > Metazoa > Chordata > Actinopteri > Salmoniformes > Salmonidae > Salmo > Salmo trutta. The sequence goes on from NC_042974.1 coordinate 27,918,467, forward strand.
GCGTCGCTGCACAGCTATTTTCAGGTCTCTCCAGGGATGGTGCCAGGTTTCCTCCAGATGTGACGCTTGGCATTCAGGCCAAAGAGTTCAGTCTAGGTTTCATCAGACCAGAGAATCTTGTTTCTCATGGTCTGAGAGCCCTTTAAGTGCCATTTAGCAAACACCAAGCGGCCGGTCATGCACACACAGACTTTCACACTTATACTGTATACTGCTGCTACTCATTTTTCAAATGTAATTGGTACATTTTCAAAAAGTACAAAACTTTAAACTGATAACACTTATAATGCTCCCCATCTTATTTTTAGAACATTTGGTTGTGCATTCATTGGGGTTTCACATATCTTTCACCGCCAAGTCATTCAAGCAACAACAAAAAAATATGAAATATTATGAGAACATTTGGTTTATTCACCATTAAGTCACTTAAAATAGCATTTAAAGCTGCAATGTGTTACTTTTTGGGCAACCTGATCAAATTGACATAGAAATGTGAGTTACAGATCTGTCGTTCTCATTGAAAGCAAGTTTAAGAAGCGGTATATCTGTTGTGTGCGCCATTTCTATGCTTTCCATTCTTAAAAATGTTGTTTTACTTTCAGTTTTGTACACCAACTTCAAACAGCTAAAAATACAATATTATTGGTTATGGAAGATATATTTCACAGCGGTTTATTTGGTACAATGACTCTCCACATGCTTGTTTTGTCACAAACTGAAATTAGGCAAACTATTAGAATTTTAGCAACCTGGAAATGGCAGAGTGATTTCTGCATATTACACCTTTAATCCAATAGCAAAAAATACAAGATACAAATTTCAAAACTGTTCTTTTTGAAGTGGTGAAGAGAAAGCATAGTAGATGGTAAATATTATTTTCTATACAGTATTTGGCTATAACTTGACATACATTTTTTTTAAAATAATTTGTATCCAATGGCAGGTTGTGAGCATGTTGATGAATACAGCTTCATTATCCTTATACAGTACATACATAGGACAAATCATCAGAAATAGGGGTATTGTAAAGTAGTTAGCTAATGTTAAAATGTAGCACGGTGTTGTATGCCGTTTCTGCCCCATGCAACATTGTACAAGACCACATTGTCTACGTGACTTGTCAACTGATACAGTATCGCCTGTCTCTCTGCTTGAAAGTGTTTCAATGGAACTCAGATAATGAGTGGAATATATTGTTATATACAATCCAGCTATTTCAGCAGTGCATTGTACACTACACTATAATTCCTAATGGTAGTACATAGGAGTGACTCTTTCCACTTTGTCCTATTGAAGCACACTGGCTGATGGAGAATGCAATACATGGCTAGGCAGCCCTTGTCCTGGAATGATCTAGATTTACATTTGGTTCAGTTGTCAACTAATGTGAATTCAATGTGAACATTGACAAATCCAATGACATTTCACCACGTCAGTGGATTTAGGTTTAAAGTTGGGTGAAAAAAATGTCAAAATGCCCTTAAGTTGATGACTCTTTGCAAATCCAATTAGTTTTCCACGTTGATTCAACATCACATTGATTTTGGGGGTTGAAATGACATGGAAACAACGTTGATTCAACCAATTTTGCCCAGTGGGTATGTTGGAATAAAATCCTGCTGTACTCCAAGAACAGTGATGCCTACCCCTGATGTAGGCTAGTATTTACAACCACATCCATATATGATTTGGTTCAACCTTCAACATAAATTGATGTCAAATTAAGAAGTACAAATATATAATTGTACAGTGCTCAGCAGTTATCAAACTATATACAGTACGTTAACTAGGCACTACATCATTTTGGTTTAGTAGTTATCCGTTTTGAGCAGTTTGATTGATAGTCATTATCATAATTGTACATTAGAGTACACACACACACACACTTTATATGTTTCTACTTTACAGACATACATTTTCATTATGTAGTTCTCAATCTGTAGTAGACAAACCACTTTAAAATCTATAGCTCTATCAAACGGTTAAGTGATTATCAATTAAAAAAGTCAGATTAAAGATGCACTACGCAGAAATCACTTCACCATTTCCTGGTTGCTAAAATTCTAACATACTGACCACACCGCTTTCGTTACGTGCGCAAGCATTGCAAAATAAATGTACACATACATGTTATTCAATCATTTCATCCAAACTGCTCGCGCACATCTGCGTAGCCAGGCACTAAAATAGAATTTAGTTCTATTTGACACCTGACGCGCTGCAAGTCCTGCCTCTCCCGTCTCCTCATTGGTTTTTAGGAGCATATACCCACGTGGGTGATTGAAAGAAGAACTGATGTCCACCCCCCAGTCGGTAGTGGTAACACAGCTTAAAGTTGGTTGCTAACTGCCATATAAAGTCCAAAGAAGAAGACCAAAGGAGGACAGATTACTAGAAACAAACTAGTTTTACCCTTTAATCTGTGGATTCATTGTCAGAGTAAAGGACAATGTGCATTTCAGGTAAAATAACAACCCAGTGTTTATAAGTCGCTCTGGATAAGAGCGTCTGCTAAGTGACTTAAATGTAAATGTAAAAATGTATATTCCAGCACAAATTAGCTAGCAACAGCAAGATGACTAGCTAAATGTGCATGAATGTTTCAAATTAATATAGTTGTTTCATTGTTCGTTTTGATAGTTCAACCTGCGTGTCATGATTGTGTCTGGTGTGGATGGACAAAATCAACATGCACGCGATGGCGCATGCCCGGTCTAGTTAGCATGTAATAGTTCGTTTAATTTCAGTTTGGCGCAAAACAAGCAATTATAGTGTAGAGAATCATGGTACCATCTAAACCGCTTCTAAATATATTTTCCATAACCAAAAATATAGAATTTTCAGCTGGTGTACATAACCGAAAGAGAGGCAAAAACAAAAATGAATAACGGGAAGCATAGAACAGATGTACTGCTTTGTAGACTTGCTTTCAATGAGTGACAGATCTATAACACCCATTTCTATGCGAATTTGGTCAGGTCACCCAAAAAGTTACATTTTGCCGCTTTAAGTAATTGTAAACTGTATTTTAACAAAAGAGAAGAGAATTATGTAAGGGATAATCAACCTTCCACTGAGTTGCATTATTTTCCAGAGAACGCATAGAGCCCCTTGTTGATTATCACTTTTAAACTATGGCTATAATTTAACACATTTTCCACTAGAAATGTGTTGATTTGCAGGTAGAAATGTGTTCAACATCCACTGAAGTAGCTAGCAAGTTTACTACATAGCTACAGTAGTTGCTGTTTTAGCTAAACTAGCAAGTCTGTTTGGTTATCAAAATCATCAGTCCTACTTTGCCATTATGAAAATCGCATTCAACAAAACCAATAGGCCTACTGTTTTATATTCGACTTCTGCTTTCAAAAGCGGTTCAAACAAAACATGTAAAAATGAACTACAGCCACTGAATTCTATCGCGCAAATAACTGTGCGATATAGGGAAGCAATGTATGCTCTAGAATGCCCTTCAAGACAATCAGAAAGGACTATTCAACAATGCCATGGTAGAAATCAAAAATTATGTGAGCATTATATTGTAAAAGACAATTACTTTATATGAACATGTATTGCAATCTGAAAGATGAAACTGATTAAGTTTAGTGAAAAAGTGACTGATTTAATTGAAAATGTGCTTAGAGTTATGAAACTTCTGCCCTTTTGATGAGCTGTTAAGTTTTGTACTAAGAGTTGTGAAAATGTACCACATAGGGTACTTGTGAAAATTGAAAAAAAAAAATTATTTTTTAAATATATTTTATCTTTGGATTGTTAGGAAGGGGTCGTAACTAAGCATTTCACAATCAAGTTGTATTAACCTGTTATGGATAGGGGGCAGTATTTTCACGGCCGGATAAAAAAACGTACCCGATTTAATCTGATTATTACTCCTGCCCAGAAACTAGAATATGCATATAATTATTAGCTTTGGATAGAAAACACTCCAACGTTTCTAAAACTGTTTGAATGGTGTCTGAGTATAACAGAACTCATTTGGCAGGCCAAAACATTAGAAGATTCTGTTCAGGAAGTACTCTGTCTGACCATTTCTTGCCCTTCTTGATTATCTCTATCCATTACAAAGGATCTCTGCTGTTACGTGACACTTCCTACGGCTCCCATGGGATCTCAGAGCCCGGGAAAAAGCTGAATGATGTAATTACAAGCCCTGGCTGAAACACATGAGCGCTTTTGCTAAGTGGTCTATCAGCGGACAAAGGGATTCATGCTCGTGTACGATACGACACCATGTTTTTATTCTATTGTCTCTGAACGGATTCAACGACTCCCGGTCGGAATATTATCGTTTTTTTACGAGAAAATTGATTTTAAACAGCGGTTGACATGCTTCGAAGTACGGTAATGAAATATTTAGAAATCTTTTGTCACGAAATTCGCCATGCGCGTGACCCTTATTTACCATTCGGATAGTGTCTTGAACGCACGAACAAAACGCCGCTGTTGGAACATAACTATGGATTATTTTGGACCAAACCAACATTTGTTATTGAAGTAGAAGTCCTGGGAGTGCATTCTGACGAAGAACATCAAAGGTAATCAAACTTTTCTAATAGTAAATCGGAGTTTGGTGAAGGCTAAACTTGTTGGGTGTCTAAATAGCTATTTTAAAATCGGACATATCGAGTGCATAGAGGAGTTCTGTATCTATAATTCTTAAAATAATTGTTATGTTTTTTGTGAACGTTTATCGTGAGTAATTTAGTAAATTCACCGGAGGTTTGCGGGGGGTATGCTAGTTCTGAACGTCACATGCTAATGTAAAAAAGCTGGTTTTTGATATAAATATGAACTTGATTGAACAAAACATGCATGTATTGTATAACATAATGTCCTAGGGTTGTCATCTGATGAAGATCATCAAAGGTTAGTGCTGCATTTAGCTGTGGTTTTGTTTTTTGTGACATTATATGCTAGCTTGAAAAATGGGTGTCTGATTATTTCTGGCTGGGTACTCTGCTGACATAATCTAATGTTTTGCTTTCGCTGTAAAGCCTTTTTGAAATCGGACAGTGTGGTTAGATTAACGAGAGTCTTGTCTTTAAAATGCTGTAAAATAGTCATATGTTTGAAAAATTGAAGTTTTCGGATTTTAGAGGAGTTTGTATTTCGCGCCACGCCCATCATTGGATATTGGAGCAGGTGTTCCGCTAGCGGAACATCTAGATGTAAGAGGTTTTAAGGGCATGTGACAATTTGTTTTTATTTGATTTGCTTTATAAGGAGGAATAAACAAATTCATATCAATCATTATTGATGCATGCGTCTTTTTCCAATCACCCCGTTGAATGAATAAGTCAGTTGCCCATAATTGCCCACTGTGCAAAGAAAAATATAGCCTGTCTAATGTCATGCATTAACAGACTAGTCATAGTTTGTTCTAGCCCAGCATTGGGCTAAAGGATCCTGACGTTACTCCTTAGTCCAAGGACCTTACATGGGCTCCCGAGTTGCGCAGCAGTCTAAGGCACTGCATCTCAGTGCTAGAGGTGTCACTACAGACCCTGGTTCGCTTCCAGGCTGTATCACAACCGGCCGTGATTGGAAGTCCCATAGGGCGGTGCAAAATTGGCCCAGCGTCGTCCGGGTTGTAAATAACAATTTGTTCTTAGCTGACTTGCCTAGATAAATAAAGATAAAATAAATTAAAATAAACATGTTCTGTTTAAAGGGCTAATTGGCTCTGGAAGACAAAACAGCCAAATACTATCTAAACATGAATCATGCTGTATGGGCCTAGAAACATAAATCCCTCTACTTTCATATCACAACAAAATCATTTCACAAATGCAAAACACACTTACCCTACACCACAGGCTGCCGATGGCACCTTAATTGGGGAGGAAGGGCTCTTAGTTGGCCTTAAGGCTGGAACAGTATAAATGGAATGGTAAGGAACACATGGTTTCCATGTGTTTGATACCATTCCATACACTCCATTCCAGACATTATTATGAGCAGTCCTCCCATATGTAGCCTCGTACGCTGTTTTAATCGGTTAACACAGTTGCGGCCTACAGTATTTTTTTAGTGACAACACATTTGTGGCATCCGTCTTCCCTTTACACACGTGTTGAGAGATGCATAAAGCCTATTAGCACAGGTAGCCCACTCGGTCTTCCATCCGTGTTCCGTAAACAAGCGCTGTAACATGGAAATAAGACCGTGTGGGAACCCTAACCCTTAGGTGTGTATCAATTGAACACATTTTTTTGCGATGATTATTTCTTGCCAATATAAAAGAACCTCCTTATGCTTCCAAAACCGTACTGCAAGTAATACTTAATTTTCAGGCAGAACACACGGCTCTTAACAAAACTCCCCCCTACAGAAGACGCCATCCAATGACTTGTGTAATGTAATAGAACAGAGGCGTGATTAAGGGCTAAATTCATTCTATCACAGATTGATCAATACTAGGCAGCAGGCTTCTTGGCTTGAAGTAGCAAGCGTGAGTCGGCTATGCTTCACCATGGGAACGGGAAACCAGCCAAGACGAAACAAAGATAAGGTAAAATAGAAGAAAAAAAGGCTACTTTCCTCTCCAAACTATCCACTTTTCGCTCACTCTATGAACTAAAACCGTTACTATGTAGCATTATCCTATGCATTTGTAAACAATAATTATTGCCATTTTCTGACAGATTAGGCTAGCCTACTAATAATTAAATTGCTCTTACCGTTTTAACAGTAGCCTACACCGAAGCCAGTCACGGCTGGTCCAACATGAGCATCGGATTATGTTTTTTCTTTTTGAAAATATGAAGATGGTTCCGTCTGCCTCAGTGTTCTTTTATGGAAAACGGGTCATGTTTGCATAGCTCTTGTCTATGAAGTGACCACAAGTAGATATATGGGTGGAAATCTCACTCCTTACGTGGGCTACTGAGGGAAGGTCTATCTCAATATCCTCCTAGCGTCCACTGGAGGCTGGCACTCAGAAGTACCGAAAGCTAGGCTACGCTGTGCTTTGATGCTCAGCGTGAGCCTTGAGGCGTTTGAAGAAAACGTGCGCGTTATTTTGCACAGGCGTTGCTGACGCATGCCAGATCTTACAACGCATGGATAGGTATTTTAAGTATCAGCTAACCATATAATTTATAGCAACCTGTCAGTCAATGGCGTAGTCGATGACGTGGCACGCAACCATTGGTTGATGCAGGGGAACGCAACCATTTTCATGCTGGAGGCTCAAGCTCGCAGCCCCTACTGATCAGACAGTTGTCTATTTGATTTATTTAGAATTAGAGAGCTGGGGCTTGTACGAGTGCAGGCAACTGCGACTGACTGATCTACAAATCACCTTGGCTTGCATCATAAATAACTCATTATTATTTGCATATCATTCACAATTTACCCATCATACATCATGGTTTTGATCCTCTCAACACTGCCCTCGTTTACATGACTTACTGCTCCAGACTGTAGTGCCAAATTAGTAGTCTATTAGCTTTATGCCTGCACAATAGGCTACAAAAGACACCTTTCCCACTTAGGTATACTAAAGCATTCTGTGCAAAATATATTTGTATTTATTTATTTTATTTCACCAGGTAGGTCAGTTGAGAACAAGTTCTCATTTTCAACTGCAACCTGGCCAAGACAAAGCAAAGCAGTGCGACAAAAACAACAGAGTTACACATGGGATAAACAAACCTCCAGTCAATAACACAATAGAAAATCTGTATACAGTGTGTGCAAATGAAGTAAGGAGGTAAGGCAATAAATAGGCCAGTGGTGAAGTAATTACAATTTAGCAATTAACTCTGGAGTGATAGATGTGCAGATGAGGATGTGCAAGTATAAATACAGGTGTGCAAAAGAGCAGAAAAAATATGGGGATGAGGTAAGTAGTTGGTTGGATGGGCTATTTACAGATGGGCTGTGTACAGCTGCAGCGATTGGTAAGCTGCTCTGACAGCCAATGCTTGAAGTTAGTGAGGGAGATATAAGTCTCCAACTTCAGAGATTTCTGCAATTCGTTCCAGTCATTGGCAGCAGAGAACTGGAAGGAAAGGCAGCCAAAGGGGGTGTTGGCTTTGGGGATGACCAGTGAAATATACCTGCTGGAGTGTGTGCTACGGGTGGGTGTTCCTATGGTGACCAGTGAGCTGAGATAAGGCGGAGCTTTACCTAGCAAAACTTATAGATGACCTGGAGCCAGTGGGTTTGGCGACGAATATGTAGCGAGGACCAGCCAATGAGATCATACAGGTCGCAATGGTGGGTAGTATATGGGGCTTTGGTGACAAAACGGATGGCACTGTGATAGACTGCACCCAATTTGCTGAGTAGAGTGTTAGAGGCTATTTTGTAAATTACATCGCCGAAGTCAAGGATCGGCAGGATAGTGAGTTTTACGAGGGTATGTTTGGCAGCATGAGTGAAGGAGGCTTTGTTGCAAAATAGGAAGCCAATTCTAGATTTAACTTTGGATTGGAGATGCTTAATGCGAGTCTGGAAGGAGAGTTTAGAGTCTAGCCAGACACCTAGGTATTTATAGTTGTCCACATATTCTAAGTCAGAACCGTCCAGAGTAGTGATGCTGGGCGGGCAGGTGGGTGCAGGCAGCGATCGGTTAAAGAGCATGCATTTAGTTTTACTAGCGTTTAAGAGCAGTTGGAGGCCACGGAAGGAGTGTTATATGGCATTGAAGTTCGTTTGGAGGTTTGTTAACACAGTGTCCAAAGAAGGGCCAGATGTGTACAGAATGGTGTCGTCTGCGTAGAGGTGGATCAAAGAATCACCCGCAGAAAGAGCGACATCATTGATATAGAGAAAAGAGTCGGCCCGAGAATTGAACCCTGCGGTACCTCCATAGAGACTGCCAGAGGTCCGGACAACAGGCCGTCCGATTTGACACACTGAACTCTATCTGCGAAGTAGTTGGTGAACCAGGCGAGGCAGTCATTAGAGAAACCAAGGCTGTTGAGTCTGCCAATAAGAATACTGTGATTGACAGAGTCGAAAGCCTTGGCCAGGTCAAGGAAGACGGCTGCACAGTACTGTTTATTATCAATGGTAGTTATGATATCGTTTAGGACCTTGAGCGTGGCTGAGGTGCACCCGTGACCAGCTCGGAGACCGGATTGCATAGCGGAGAAAGTATGGTGAGATTCGAGATGGTCGATGATCTGTTTGTTAACTTGGCTTTCGAAGACTTTAGAAAGGCAAGGCAGGATGGATATACAGTTGAAGTTGGAAGTTTACATACATCTTCCGACTACGTTTTTCACAATTCCTGACATTTAATCCTAGTAAAAATTCCCTGTTTTAGGTCAGTTAAGATCACCACTTTATTTTAAGAATGTGAAATGTCAGAATAATAGTAGAGAGAATGATTTATTTCAGCTTTTATTTATTTCATGACATTCCCAGTGGGTCAGTATTTTACATACACTCAATTCTTATTTGGTAGCATTGCCTATTAATTGTTTAACTTGGGTCAAACGTTTCAGGGAGCCTTCCACAATAAATTGGGTGAATTTTGGCCCATTCCTCCTGACAGAGCTGGTGTAACTGAGTCAGGTTTGTAGGCCTCCTTGCTCACACACGCTTTTGTGATACAGATAACCTAACCGACTTGCCAAAACTATAGTTTGTTAACAAGAAATGTGTGGAGTGGTTGAAAAATTAGTTTTAATGACTCCAACTTAAGTGTATGTAAACTTCGGACTTCAACTGTAGGTCTGTAACAGTTTGCATCTAGATTGTCTCCCCCTTTGAAGAGGGGGATGATCGCGGCCGCTTTCCAATCTTTAGGAATTTCAGACGATGCGAAAGTGGTTGAACAGACTAGTAATAGGGGTTGCGACAATGGCGGCGGATAATTTTAGGAAGAGCGGGTCCAGATCGTCTAGCCCAGCTGATCTGTAGGGATCAAGATTCTGCAGCTCTTTCAGTACATCAGCTGTCTGGATTTGGGTGAAGGAGATGCGGGGGGGCTTGGGCCAGTAGTTGCGGGGGATGCAGAGCTGTTGGCCGGGGTTGGGGTAGCCAGGTGGAAAGCGTGGCCAGCCGTAGAAAAATGCTTATTGAAATTTTCGATTATCGTGGATTTATCGGTGGTGACAGTGTTTCCTAGCCTCAGTGCAGTGGGCAGCTGGGAGGAGGTGCTCTTATTCTCCATGGACTTTACAGTGTCCCAAAACCTTTTGGAGTTTGTACTACAGGATGCAAATTTCTGTTTGAAAAAGCTAGCATTTGCTTTCCTAACTGACTGTGTATATTGGTTCCTGACTTCCCTGAAAAGTTGCATATCGCGGGGACTATTCGAAGCTAGTGCAGTGCGCCACAGCATGTTTTTGTGCTGGTCAAGGGCAGTCAAGTCTGGAGTCAACCAAGGGCTATATCTCTTCTTAGTTCTACATTTTTGGTAAGGGGCATGCTTATTTAAGATGGTGAGGAAGGCACTTTTGAAGAAAAACCAGGCATCTTCTACTGACGGGATGAGGTCAATATCCTTCCAGGATACCCGGGCCAGTTCGATTAGAAAAGCCTGCTCGCAGAAGTGTTTTAGGGAGCATTTGACAGTGATAAGGGGTGCGGACCCATAACGGATGCAGGCAATGAGGCAGTGATCACTGAGATCCTGGTTGAAAACAGCAGAGGTGTATTTAGAGGGCAAGTTGGTCAGGATGATATCTATGAGGGTGCCCATGTTTACGGATTTGGAGTTGTACCTGGTAGGTTCCTTGATAATTTGTGTTAGATTAAGGGCATCTAGCTTAGATTGTAGGACGGCCGGGGTGTTAAGCATATCCCAGTTTAGGTCACCTAACAGTACGAACTCTGAAGATAAATGGGGGGCAATCAATTCACATATGGTGTCCAGGCCACAGCTGGGAGCTGAGGGGGTTTTATAACAAGCGGCAACAGTGAGAGACTTATTTCTGGAGAGATGGATTTTTAAAAGTAGTAGCTCGAACTGTTTGGGTATAGACCTGGATAGTAGGACAGAAGGCTCTCTCTGCAGGCTCTCTCTACAGTAGATTGCAACTCCGCCCCCTTTAGCAGTTCTATCTTGACGGAAAATGTTGTAATTGGGGATGGAAATTTTAGATTTTTTGGTAGCCTTCCTAAGCCAGGATTCAGACACGGCTAGGACATCAGGTTTGGCGGAGTGTGCTAAAGCAGTGAATAAAGCAAACATAGGGAGGAGGCTTCTGATGTTAACATGCATGAACCCAAGGCTTTTCCGGTTACAGAAGTCAACAAATGAGGGCGCCTGGGGGACATACAGGGCCTGGGTTAACCTCTACATCACCAGAGGAACAAAGGAGGAGTAGGGTAAGGGTACGGCTAAAGGCTATAAGAACTGGTCATCTAGTGCGTTCGGAACAGAGAGTAAAAGGAGCAGACTTCTGGGCGTGGTAGGATAGATTCCGGGCATAATGTACAGACAAGGGCATGGTAGGGTGCGAGTACAGTGGAGGTAAACCTAGGCATTGAATGACAATGAGAGAGGCTGCATCACTGGAAACGCCAGTTAAACTAGGTGCGGTCTCCGCATGTGTGGGGGATGGGACAAGGGAACTAACCGAGGCATGTAGAGCGGGACTAGGAGCTCCGCAGTAAAACAAAACAATGAGAGCTACCCTAAACAACAGTATACAAATACCTGCAAACAGTAGCTTAACTATAATAATATATTACAGCACATAAGTAGTCTCATGACCACAAAAATGTAAATAGTCTGGGTAGCCATTTGATTAGCTGTTCAGGAGTCTTATGGCTTTGGGGTAGAAGCTGTTAAGACTTGGCGCTCCGGTACCGCTTGCTGTGCAATAGCAGAGAGAACAGTCTATGACTAGGGTGGCTGGAGTCTGACCATTTTTAGGGCCTTCCTCTGACACCGCCTGGTATAGATGTCCTGGATGGCAGGAAGCTTGGCCCCAGTGATGTACTGGGCTGTACGCACTACCCTCTGTAGTGCCTTGCAGTCGGAGGCCAAGCAGTTGCAATACCAGGCGGTGATGCAACCAGTCAGGATGCTCTCGATGGTGCAGCTGTAACATTTTTGAGGATCTGAGGACCCATGCCAAATCTTTTCAGTCTCCAAATGGGGAATAGGCTTTGTCGTGCCCTCTTCACGACTGTCTTGGTGTGTCCAACCGCAGACAGGACCTCCACATCCAGCTTCTTCACCTGTGGGATCGTCTGAGACCAGCCACCCAGACAGTTGATGAAACTGAGGAGTATTTTGTCTTTTGTCTGTAATAAAGCCCTTTTGTGGGACTGGGCCTGGCTGCCGAGTGGGTGGGCCTGACTCCCAAGTGGGTGAGCCTATGCCCTCCCAGGCCCACCCATGGCTGCACCCCTGCCCAGTCATGTGAAATCCATAGATTAGAACCTAATGAATTTATTTAAATTGAATGATTTCCTTAAATGAACTGTAATTGAGTAAAATCTTTGAAATTGTTGCATGTTGTGTTTATATTTTGTTTGGTGTGTATATATATATATATATGTATGTATGTGTTATTTTTTTGTATGTGGATTAATGTACATTTTGCCTTCCCCTAATGGAATTTACTATTCTTTTGTACATGTTTTACCCCAGTCTAGTTGGTGGCGACAATTCTCCTTTAGAGTGTAATTTGCCATAAAACCCAAAGAAGAAAAAGATGCGATGCTCTTGAGCATCCCACTGCTACTGTTCTAGATGACTGTTGGGAATATACTAGTAGACAAGGCAGTGGTTTTGGTTGGACAGTTTGCTGATGAGAGTGGTATGAGGGAGTTGGAGATTGGCCCTTCTGTGGTGATAAGGGATGTTCCTCAATGTTACTCCCAGATCCTGTTGTTGATTTAACCTTGATAGAGAAAAGGAAAGATTGATCAGAAGTCAGTGATTAGGGAAACTGGTTGACAATTACATGGGTAGAAGTTATGCTTTTTTTTACCGCTTTTCACACATGGATCTAAGGACCCAGATAGTGGGCGCACAGGAGCAGGCATTTGCATTCCTGAATTTGATATATGTAGAAGACTAACAGATGAACTCTCAGTATACTCAGTTGAACTGTTGGCGATAATAGTTGCCCTCCAGTGGGGGGAGGACGTACAACCTGTTAGAATTATAGTATGCTCAGATTCTCTGTCTGTATTGAATAGTTTATCATCTTGTAAATCTAATAGGAGTGACCTATTATTGGAGGTATTAATGTTATTATGGAGAATTGAGAGACTGGGTGTAGTAGTGAGATTCTGCTGGGTCCCAGTACATTTGTGTGTGGAAGGGAATGAAATTGAAACAAGATGATTGATATTAATGTTCCACTGCGTAGAGGTCAGATCAAATGTAAGATCAGAGCCATTTTGATAGATGTGTGGCAGAAGAGATGGGACTCTGAGCCCAAGGGCCGGCATTTATAATCTCTCCAAAGAAAGGTTGGTGGACCAAGATTCAAAGGTCAGATTAGGAAGGAAGAGGTGGTGTTTGCTTGATTGCATTTAGGACATTGTATATTGAACTCATCATTACATCTGGTTGGCAAGTATGTGAATGGTTTGTGTCTGGAGTGTATGGTAGATGAAACTGTGTAAGAAAGGTCCAAGAGGCTCCTTAACAGCTTCTACCCCCAAGCCATAAATATGCTGAACAATTAAATCAAATGGCCACCCGGACTATTTACATTGACACTACGATGCAGTGCCTTAGACCACTGCACCACTCGGGAGGCCTTCCCCAGTGATTTTACCCACACACCACTATTAATGCAAGTCTATTTAGCTAATCCACTCCCTGTACTCCATGTCATGTACCAAAGAGACTGGCTTTTCTTCCATCATTAAATTAACATTCTATCAGAGAACAGAGGATTTGATCACCCTCACAGCTATCCTCCAATCACAACAATAATGCAAATATCGGAACTCTCAATTTTCTCCACAGAACATGTTGGTAGCCGGTTGCTAAGCAACCGTTTTTGTTTGTCCGGACAAACCAGTCTTAAGTTGCTTGCCCACACCCACACTATAATGCAATTCCAACTACAAAATGCCATAGTTTTACAACAAGTTGCCTAGCTAAGAGCTAAATGTTTGTTTTTGTCTTTGTTATAAATTCTCATTATTTTTTCGAGGCTCCACATGGAAAATATTAATGTTATTTCCAACAACCAATGAGCAGTCTCTTTGGCAATGACAGGGAGTGGCAAGGAGTGGAATGTTAGCTAAAGAGACTGGTACTCAGACTAGATGTAACACACTGTCCTGTAAAGACTTACACAAGTATTGTATTGCTATGATCAATCAGATAAACATGAATAGGTAAATGGGACATGTAAATGTGTCAAAGTAATTGGTTACAATTAATCATTATTGGTTATATGCTATTTTCCACCTCAACTGCTCATTTTTGTTCAGAATTTTATGTAATTTCTATCTTTCAATAAAGATGTGAGCTTTTTTTCCCACAGGTCTTCATGTTGTTGATTATTATGAACCTTTTTGCACTGTAGCTGGCTGTGTGGACTTTCCTGTACAACTGCCATTTTTATGAAAACCTTTCCACAACAAGTAAAAAACAAGCTCTGACTGGGAAAATCGTTTTGAACGGTCATGCAACTCGGAATTCCAACTCGGGAACTCAGGCCTCGTTCTAGAGCTCCGACTTTCTGACCTGAAGATCACTGAAATTTCTCGAAACTGAGTTTCCATTGATCATCCTTGAGATGTTTCTACAACTTGGAGTCCACCTGTGGTAAATTCAATTGATTGGACATGATTTGGAAAGGCACACACCTGTCTATATAAGGTCCCACAGTTGACAGTGCATGTCAGAGCAAAAACCAAGCCATGAGGTTGAAGGAATTGTCCATAGAGCTCCGAGATATTGAAGATCCCCAAGAGCACAGTGGCCTCCATCATTCTTAAATGGAAGTTTGGAACCACCAAGACTCTTCCTAGAGCTGGCCGTTCACCGAAACTGAGCAATCGGGGGAGGGCGGCTTTGGTCAGGGAGGTGACCAAGAATCCGATCACCACTCTGACAGAGCTCCAGAGTTCTTCTGTGGAGATGGGAGAACCTTCCAGAAGGACAACCATCTCTGCAGAACTCCACCAATCATGCCTTTATGTTAGAGTGGAAGCCACTCCTCCTCGGAAGCCATTCGTCAGTAAAAGGCACATGACAGCCCACTTGTAGTTTGCCAAAAGGCACCTAAAGGACTTGTAGACCATTAGAAACGAGATTCTCTGGTCTGATGAAAACAAGATTGAACATTTTGGCTGAATGCCAAGCGTCACGTCCAGAGGAAACCTGGCACCATCCCTACGGTGAAGCATGGTGGTGGTAGCATCATGCTGTGGGGATGTTTTTCAGCGGTAGGGACTGGGAGACTAGTCAGGATTGAGGGAAAGATGAATGGAGCAAAGTACAGAGAGATCTTTGATGAAAACCTGCTCCAGAGCGCTCAGGACCTCAGACTGGGGCGAAGGTTCACCTTCCAACAGGATAACAACCCTACTGTAAGTACACAGCCAAGACAACGCAGGAGTGGCTTCAGGACAAGTCTCAATGTCCTTGAGTGGCCCAGCCAGAGCCCGGACTTGAACCCAATCGAACATCTCTGGAGAGACCTGAAAATAGCTGTGCAGCGACGCTCTCCATCCAACCTGACAAAGTTTGAGAGGATCTACAGAGAAGAATGGGAGAAACTCCCCAAATACAGGTGTGCCAAGCTTGTACCAAATCTCTATCAACATGTAGAGCGGGACTAGGAGCATGCATGAGAGCATCAGCTGTTCCGGACGACTGTCTGATCACGCTCTCCGTAGCCAACGTGGGTAAGACCTTAAAACAGGTCAACATACACAAGGCTGCAGGGCCAGATGGATTACCAGGACGTGTGCTCCGGGCATGTGCTGACCAACTGGCAGGTGTCTTCACTGACATTTTCAACATGTCCCTGATTAAGTCTGTAATACCAACATACTTCAAGCAGACCACCATAGTCCCTGTGCCCAAGAACACAAAGGCAACCTGCCTAAATGACTACAGACCCGTAGCACTCACGTCCGTAG
This sequence comes from Salmo trutta, assembly GCF_901001165.1. Classification (NCBI taxonomy): domain Eukaryota; kingdom Metazoa; phylum Chordata; class Actinopteri; order Salmoniformes; family Salmonidae; genus Salmo; species Salmo trutta. The sequence continues at coordinate 27,934,517 of NC_042974.1, forward strand.
CCACGAAGTGCTTTGAAAGGCTGGTAATGGCTCACATCAACACCATTATCCCAGAAACCCTAGACTCACTCCAATTTGTATACCGCCCAAACAGATCCACAGATGATGCAATCTCTATTGCACTCCATACTGCCCTTTCCCACCTGGACAAAAGGAACACCTATGTGAGAATGCTATTCATTGACTACAGCTCAGCGTTCAACACCATAGTACCCTCAAAGCTCATCACTAAGCTAAGGAACCTGGGACTAAACACCTCCCTCTGCAACTGGATCCTGGACTTCCTGATGGGCCGGCCCAGGTGGTGAGGGTAGGTAACAACACATCTGCCACGCTGATCCTCAACAGTAGAGCTCCCCAGGGGTGCGTGTTCAGTCCCCTCCTGTACTCCCTGTTCACCCACGACTGCATGGCCAGGCACGACTCCAACCCCATCATTAAGTTTGCTGACGACACAACAGTGGTAGGCCTGATCACTGACGACAACGAGACAGCCTATAGGGAGGTCAGAGACCAGGCCGGGTGGTGCCAGAATAACAACCTATCCCTCAACGTAACCAAGACTAAGGAGATGATTGTGGACTACAGGAAAAGGATTACCGAGCACGTCCCCATTCTCATCGACGGGGCTGTAGTGGAGCAGGTTGAGAGCTTCAAATTCTTTGGTGTCCACATCAACAACAAACTAGAATTGTCCAAACACACCAAGACAGTCGTGAAGAGGGCACGACAAAGCCTATTCCCCCTCAGGAAACTAAAAAGATTTGGCATGGGTCCTGAGATCCTCAAAAGGTTCTACAGCTGCAACATCGAGAGCATCCTGACCAGTTGCATCACTGCCTGTTACGGCAATTGCTTGGCCTCCGACCGCAAGGCACTTCAGAGGGTAGTGCGTACAGCCCAGTACATCACTGGGGCAAAGCTGCCTGCCATCCAAGACCTCTACAACAGGCGGTGTCAGAGGAAGGCCCTAAAAATTGTCAAAGACCCCAGGCACCCCAGTCATAGACTGTTCTCTCTACTACCGCATGGCAAGCGGTACCGGAGTGCCAAGTCTAGGACAAAAAGGCTTCTCAACAGTTTTTACCCCCAAGCCATAAGACTCCTGAACAGGTAACCAAATGGTTACCCGGACTATTTGCATTGTGTGCCCCCCCCAACCCCTCTTTTACGCTGCTGCTTCTCTCTGTTTATCTTATATGGACTTTAACTATACATTCCTGTACATACAACTACATTGGCTAACCGGGCTATCTGCATTGTGTCCCACCACCCGCCAACCCCTCTTTTTACGCTACTGCTACTCTCTGTTCATCATATATGCATAGTCACTTTAACCATACCCATATGTACATACTACCTCAATAAGCCTGACTAACCGGTGTCTGTATATAGCCTTGCTACTCTTTTTTCAAATGTCTTTTTACACTGTGTGCACAATTATTAGGCAAGTGAGTATTCTGATCTTATCATTGTTTCTATTCACATTTTCGAACTCCAAACCATATAAACTTGAATGCTTATTGGATTTAATCATTTTCAGGTGATATGGATTTGTGAAATGAGGGAGGGTGTGGCGAAAGTGAATAACACCTTATATCAAGGTGTGCATAATTATTAGGCAGCCTCATTACCTCAGGTAAAATGGACCAAAAAAGAAATTTAACTGACACTGAAAAGCCAAAAATGTAAAATGCCTTTCAGACGGATGCAACACTCTTTAAATAGCTTAACTATTGAGGTGTGACCACCGGACATTCAATCGTTTTGTTGCGAATAGTCAACTGGGGCGCAAAAAACGCATGGGGAAGAAAAGGTGCAAATTAACTGCAAAAAACTTGAGAAGAATTAAACTTCAAACTACCAGGAACCCATTATCCTCCAGTGCCACCGTATTCCAGAACTGCAACCTACCTGGAGTGTTCAGAAGTACAAGGTGTCAAGTGCTCAGAGACATGGCCAAGGTCAAGAAGACTGAAACAAGACCACCACTGAATAAGATTCACAAGTTAAAGCGTCAAGGTTGGGCAAAGAAATACCTGAAGACAGATTTTTGAAAGGCTTTATGGACAGATGAAATGAAAGTGACCCTTGATGGACCGAATGGATGGGCCCGTGGCTGGATCAGTAATGGACACAGGGCACCACTTTGAGTCAGGTGCCAGCAAGGTGAAGGAGGGGTACTGGTATGGGCTGCTATCATTGAGGATGAGGTAGTTGGACCTTTTCGGGTTGAAGATGGACTGAAACTCAACTCCCAAACCTACTGCCAGTTTCTGGAAGATTCTTTCGTCAAACAGTGGTACAGGAAGAAGTCCTCAGCATTCCAGAAGGCCATGATCTTTATGCAGGACAATGCTCTATCACATGCATCCAAGTACTCCACTGCTTGGCTAGCCAGCAAGGGCCTCAAAGATGCCTGATTAATGACCTGGCCCCCTTCCTCACCTGATTTAAATTCTATTGAGAACTTGTGGGCCCTTCTCAAACGTGAGATTTACAGTGATGGAAGACAATACACCTTTTTCAACAGCATTTGGGAGGCTGTGGTTGCTGCTTCAGCGAAAATTGATCGTGAACAGATCAAGAAACTGACAGACTGCATGGATGGAAGGCTCATGGCAGTTATTGAAAATAAGGGTGGCTATATTGGTCACTGAATATTTTTGAAAGGCCAAAAATGTTATAGAATTGTCATTTTGTGTTACTTATCTGTTACACTTACTCTAAAAATTGAGAATAAACAAGTGAGTTGAGAGAAATTATTTTTGTAATTTAGTTGCCTAATAATTCTGAACACTAATAGTTGCCTAATAATTGTGCACACTTATATATTTCCCTGAGAAAGACAAAACTCACTTTTCCTTTGATAAACATTCAGGTTTGACTGAAAGCATTGTGTTTGTTCAACAATAAAATTAATCCCGAGGAATACAATTTGCCTAATAATTGTGCACGCAGTGTACTGTTGTTTTATTTCTTTACTTACCTACACACCACACATACTTTTTTTCCCGCACTATTGGTTAGAGCCTGTAAGTAAGCATTTCACTGTAAGGTGAAACACCTGTTGTATTCGGCACACGTGACAAATAAACTTTGATTTGATTTGTAGCGTCATACCCAAGAAGTCTCGAGGCTGTAATCGCTGCCAATGGTGCTTCAACAAAGTACTCAGTAAAGTCTCAATTATTATTTTTTAATTATTATGTTTTAATACATTTGCAAACATTTCTAGAAACCTGTTTTTGCTTCGTCACTATGGGGTATTGCGTATATAGATTGATGATGGAAGAAAACAAATGAATACATTTTAGAATAAGGCTGTAACATAACAAAATGTGGAAAATGTCAAGGAGTCTGAATACTTTCCGAATGGACTGTAGGCTATATGTCCACTCTAGCCAACAGTGTGCAGATAGTACTGGTTGGAAAATGCACATATTGTTTATGAGGATTTTAGGATATTCGCATGAAAATCTGTAGCCAATTGTATGGAAACCTAGCTTGTGTCAGTGACAAAACAGCACTAGTCAGAGTAAATGTTTTGTGATTGTATCTTGCTCAGCAGACAGAGAATGTCCATGAGAGCCCATATGTGTACAGAGGGGGATTGCCAATATACTGGATTATACATGGGATTGTTACACTGTTTATATACCTCTCCGGTATTTATATACTGGATTATTGACATAACTCACTGTAATATATCTACTGCTGTATATATCATTCTTATTATATATTTTTGGTGTATATACACAGATTGCATTTGGATTACTGATAGTGTTATTTAGGTTGTTAACTGGTGTAACAGTGTAGGTTCCCTGGTGTAACAGTGTAGGTTCCCTCTCTTCGCCCCAACCCAGGCTCGAACCAGGGACCCTTGCACACATCAACAACTGACACCCATCGCGCCACAAAAGCCGCGGCCCTTGCAACGCAGGGGAAACCCTACTTCAAGTCTCAGAGCGAGTGACATCACTGATTGAAATGCTATTAGCACGCACCACCGCTAACTAACTAGCCATTTCACATCGGTTACACTGGCATTCATGAGTTCTTGTTTTTTAGTTTTTCATTATTATTTGTGTACTTGTTTGACATTTTTACAGCATTGTTAGGAGCTAATAACGCAAATATTTCGTTGCACCCGCTATAACATCACCTAAACTGTTTACGCAACCAATAAACATTATGATATCCTTCCTCATTATTGGATATCCTATAGAATTAGGATGTCTGTTGTGACTTGCACTAACAGTCAATAAATAGTGTGAACCTTTGAGTTTTTGATCATCTGTTACATGCTAAACATATTTATTATAATTGCGGTGTTATTCACCTGCTGCAATGTAATTTCACTTGTGTATTTCACAATGTCACCCCATGGCTTCACCCTTCCAGCTGAGTCTAGGGCAGAAAGTTTCTGACCTGGAGCTCAATATAACCCACAAGAACATGGTGATCATCGTGACCAACAAGGATACAGAGATCACTGCAGACCTCATCATCTGCTGCACAGGGATGAAAATCAACACTGCTGCCTATAGTTCCAACCTGAGTAAGTTGCTGAGTAATTGTCTTTCTTGTCCGCTAGGGGGAGGCTTTGTGCCATGTGTGACTCCAAGGCAGCCAAAACCCCAAGATATACTGCTCAAAGTGCTGTTGATAAAACTACGACGAGAGTCCAAGATCTATGTAAAATAGTTTTGCTGGATATATAACAAAAACTTGTTTTATTCATCACAGTAATGCCCGTGAAAGCTAGCTGGTTAGATAAACTATATACATATATGTATATAGTTTATGTATGAAATGGCCTATTTAATGTTTGTTTTACCTGGTTATATACACATACTGTATGTTTCATCGTGATAAAGCACCTCACTTGACATTTAGCTCATTGGTCATGTGCAGTAGTATGTGGCTAGACTAGCTATGCACGTTTGTTTGGGAAGACTATCCAATCCTAGCCTTAGAATGTATTGTGTACTGGGAGCAGTGGTATAAAGTACTTCAGTAAAAATACTTTAAAGCACTACTTAAGTAGTTTTTGGGGTATATGTACTTCACTATTTATATATTTCACTACATTCCTAAAGAAAATATTTTCCCTGACAACCCAAAGTACTCGTTACATTTTAAATGCTTAGCAGGACAGGAGAATTGTGAAATTCACACACTTATGGTCTGCGATGCAGTGCCTTGGGCCCGGGGAACAGTGGGTTAACTGCCTTGCTCAGGGGCAGAACGACAGATTTTTACCTTGTCAGCTCAGGGATTCGATCCAGCAACCTTTCAGTTACAGGCCCAACGCTCTAACCACTAGCCTACCTGCCACCCATGGAAACCCATTACACGAAGCTCCCGAATAACAGTTCTTGTGCTGATGTTGCTTCCAGAGGCAGTTTGGAACTCAGTAGTGAGTGTTGCAACCGAGGACAGATGATTTTTACGCTTCAGCACTCTGCGATTACGTTCTGTGAGCTTGTGTGACCTACCACTTCGCGGCTGAGCTGTTGTTGCTCTTAGACGTTTCCACTTCACAATAACAGCACTTACAGTTGACTAGGGCAGCTCTAGCAAGGCTGAAATTTGACAAACTGACTTGTTGAAAAGGTGGCATCCTATGACGGTGCCACGTTGAAAGTCATTGAGCTCTTCAGTAAGGCCATTCTACTGCCAATGTTTGTCTATGGAGATTGCATGGCTGTGTGCTCGATGTTATACACCTGTCAGCAACGGGTGTGGCTGAAATAGCCGAATCCACTCATTTGAAGGGGTGTCCACATTAGAGGCATGGCCAATTAATTAGGGCTGATTTCAAGGTTTCATAACAATCGGTAATCGGCACTTTTGGACGCCGATTATGGCCGATTACACTGCAATCCACGAGGAGACTGCGTGGTAGGCTGACCACCTGTTACGCGAGTGCAGTAAGGAGCCAAGGTAAGTTGCTAGCTAGCATTAAACTTATCTTAGAAAAAACAATCAATCTTAACATAATCACTAGTTAACTACACATGGTTGATGATATTACTAGTTTAACTAGCTTGTCCTTCGTTGCATATAATCAATGCGGTTCCTGTTAATTTATCATTGAATCACAGCCTACTTCGCCAAACGGGTGATGATTTAACAAAAGCGCATTAACGAAAAAGCACAATCGTTGCACCAATGAACCTAAGCATAAACCTCAATGCCTTTCTTAAAATCAATACACAGAAGTATATTTTTTTAAACCTGCATATTTAGTTACATATTTATGACATAACATTGAAGGTTGTGCAATGTAACAGCAATATTTAGACTTAGGGTTGCCACCCGTTCGATAAAATACGGAATGATTCCGTATTTCACTGAAAGAATTAACGTTTTGTTTTCGAAATGATAGATAACGGATTTCAACATATTAATGACAAAAGGCTCGTATTTCTGTGTGTTTATTATATTATAATTAAGTCTATGATTTGATATTTGATAGAGCAGTCTGACTGAGTGGTGGTAGGCAGCAGCAGACTCGTAAGCATTCATTCAAACAGCACTTTCCTGCGTTTGTCAGCAGCTCTTCGCAATGCTTGAAGCACAGTGCTGTTTATGACTTCAAGCCTATCATCTCTCGAGGTTAGGCTGGCAATACTATAGTGCCTATAAGAACATCCAATAGTCAAAGGTATATGAAATACAAATGGTATGGAGAGAAATAGTCCTATAATAACTACAACCTAAAACTTCTTAACTGGGAATATTGAAGACTCATGTTAAAAGGAACCACCAGCTTTCATACGTTCATATTCTGAGCAAGGAACTTAAACATGAGCTTTTTTACATGGCACTTTTACTTTCTTCTCCAACACTGTGTTTTTGCATTATTTAACCCAAATTGAACGTTTCATTATTTATTTGATACTAGATTGATTTTATTTATGTATTATATTAAGTTAAAATAAGTGTTCATTCAGTACTGTTGTAATTGTCATTATTACAAATATACATATAAAAAAACTAAAAAAATTGTCTGATTAATCGGTATCGGCGTTGAAAAATCATAATCAGTCGATCTCTAATCAACATACTTTTGTTTATATTGTGTATTGCCCAGGTAAGTGAGCCTCACTCTCCTCTTCCCTCTCCTGTAAGCCCTACTCCCGTCAGAATGTTATTGTTTTGACCTTGATCTCTGACTATACTCATCAGTATCGCACCAACCAATTTTCAGTTAAAACCGTTTTCCCCTAGTATTGTTTTTGACAATGCCGTCAGTGCCTGTTCACATATTTTCCTCTTGTTCCTCTTTGATCCAACCAGATGATTGGCGGTAACATAGCACAGCACAGAACACTTTATCTTGGTTATCTGTCCACCTGTTGTCCTGACAGGGAGTGTGACCATGCTGTAGGGCATGGGCCATAATGATGGAGTGGGCCAATTCAAAGGCCTATGGTTTCCCCACTGCCTCATCACCCAGGGAAAGAGCAATAACCTACTGCTGTGGAAGAGCTGGAAGGAGATGGGCCAGAAAGCTCCTGAACGTGCCATACAGAACATTCTGGCACAAAAGAGTGCCGGCACAGCCATGAATGAGTGACTTATTCTGGTAACAGCTTGCAGATGGTTTGTTGTTCTAACATGACATTAAACCAGTGGCATATCGGAAAATGTCTTTACATTTTGCAAGATACTTTGTACATTGTATATTTTTGCCATTTAATGCTAGTGTGCATCTTCTTGAAAAACAATTGAGCATTTTATGATACAGTTTAAATAAATGTTAAAACGTAAAAATAATCCTTCACCAGCACTACATACTGTAAGTGCTGTACGAACATTAATCTCACTTACCCGCTTGCTCATCAACTTTTTCTTTCTCCATCTTTGTCAAAAATAGTACACTGAACAAAAATATAAACTCAACATGCAACAATTTCAAAGATTTGAATGAGTTACAGTTCATATAAGGATATCAGTAATTGAAATAAATTCATTAGGCCCTAATCTATGGATTTCACAACTGGGAATACAGATATGCATCTGCTGGTCACAGATATCTTGAAAAAAAGTTAGTGTGGATCAGAAAAACAGTCAGTATCTGGTGTAACCGCCATTTGCCTCATGCAGCTCAACATCTCCTTCGCATAGAGTTGATCAGGCTGTTGATTGTGGCCTCTGGAATGTTGTCCAACTCCTCTTCAATAGCTGTGCGAAGTTTCTGGATATTGGTAGAAACTGGAACATACGGTCATACACATCGATCCAGAGCATCCCAAACATGCTCAATGGGTGACATGTCTGAGTATGCAGGCCATTAAAGAACTGGGACATTTTCAGCTTCCAGGAATTGCGTACAGATCCTTGCGACATGGGGCCGTGCATTATCATGCTGAAACATGATGGCGGTGGAAGAATAGCAAGACAATGGACCTCAGGATCTCGTCACGATAAAATGCAATTGTCCATAGCTTATGCCTGCCCATAACACCACCATCGGGGAATCTGTTCATAATGTTGACATCAGCAAACCACCAGCCCACACAAACACACGCTGTCTACCATCTGCCTGGTACAGTTGAAACCGGAATTCATCCGTGAAGTGCACACTTCTCCAGTGGCCATCAAAGGTGAGCATTTGCCGGTTACGTCAAACTGCAGTCAGGTCAAGACAAGCATGCAGATGAGCTTCCCTGAGATGGTTTCTGATAGTTTGTTCACAAATCCTTTGGTTGTGCTAACCAACAGTTTCATCAGCTGTCCGGGTGGCTGGTCTTAGATGATCTTGCAGATGAAGCCTTATGTGGAGGTCCTGGGCTGGCGTGGTTACATTTGGTCTGCAGTTAAGGCTGGTAGGACGTACTGCAAAATTCTCTAAAACATTGAAGGCGGCTTATGGTAGAGAAGTGAAGTCAGCTCTGGTCATTCCTGCAGTCAGCATGCCAATTGCACACTCCCTCAACTTGCAACATGTGGCAATGTGTTGACAAAACTGCACATTTGTGGCCTTTTGTCCCCAGCACAAGGTGCACTTGAGTAATCAGCTTCTTGATATGCCACATGTCAGGTGGATGGATTATCTTGGCGAAGGAGAAATGCTCACTTACAGGGATGTAAACATTGAGAAATATGGAACATTCCTGGCATTTTATTTCAACTCATGAAAACGCTTTTATATTTTTTGTTCAGTGTTCTTCAAATTGTCCTTCCATAGCAATGAAATCCAATACTGAATTACCGTACATCAGTTGTCCCCCCCCCCCCCATGACATTTTTCCTATAACGGTCACTAACAAAATGTAGTTACTTGGCTGTATAACAAACAATGATTGAATATGTGAAAGAACTTAGCACACTTAAATCTGACTAGCTAGGCATGAAAGAAGCTAAAAACAAACATCTCGTTTGGGATACAAGTACAACATCTGCCACCTACTTGCTTGTTTACCGGGGTTATAGCAAATCACAGGATTTCAAAACAGATTTCAAAAGAGTGCTTTATTATAGTTCATTTCAAATATTAGAAGGCCTTAGTTTGTCTGTTTTCATTTATAACACGTAGTACATGTCATGTCAAACACGTCGGATCAGGATCACAGAATTCATCGGCTGATGGCCATCTGCTAAATATGGAAATACATACAGATAATCTTGACATAGGGTTGTTCAGCATCATTTGGCACATCTTAAAATACATTTAGCTTTTTCTGCTGCAAATTTTAAAATGTAAACATAGCATTCAAATTCCACTGGCAGTTTAGGTAGAGTGAAAATGGTGTTTAATGCTGAGCATAATAAAAAGTATCTTGCCCAGTCCCCCCCCCCCAGGAACAAAATACATTCATACTCCCTTTAACCTGTAAAGACCAATAAATATTCTTCATTAAATAAACAGAACTGAATTATCAGCAAGACAACAAATAAAGTTAGGCATGTCAAGATACCAAGTCGGTTTCCAGCTACTTAAAACAAAGCTCAAAACATTCCCTTTCTAAAAAAAACATTTTAGAATGAGGTGGGACAAAAATACCTGACATTTTCACAGCAGAACAGGCTTTTCTTTTAGTTTACACAGCATTCTCACCAGAAAGTGACAGTGAAACCAAAAACCACTCCTGTGATGCATCAGATAAAAGCAACATGGCAATGCTTGCATCCTAAGAGCACGAAAGTAAACTACTCATCTCCGGTGCAGAAATCTAATAATTGTGCAGTGAGACCATGGGAAAGTTTGACTTTTCCGGCACTATTCCAGCTGCCATCATACGATCAAATAAATACATTTATATGAACACCCGACAAGTAGCTGCTTTCAGGAAGGTTCCTTTGAGTTAAAAAACTACATTTAAGTGACCAAATATCTCACAGGGTGAGTTTTGGAAACCAGTTCAGAGAAACCGAAGGCCCTCACCTAAGACAGTCACAGTGAAATATGCTGGTGTAGGCTAATCCAAGGTAATGAGAAATGCCAAATATTGGGGTTGGGTATGGGCGTACCAGCTGCCCGCCCTCTTATTGGTCCATTGACAAGCTCAGGAGAGCACCATGGAAACGTGTATGAAAACCAGTCGCACCAGTCTGAACAGAAACTCACAGGGGGTGCCATTACATGTGCCTTTTGAAAAGCACAGATCGGAACTATGATACAAAGAGCAACATCTTCATGAAAACATTTCTGTAAACACTTCAGACAGTGGAGGTCACTTGACAGATTCAGAAAAATAGTTCTCTGCCGGTAAACTAATGGCATAAGGTGTATAGAGAATGGACAGACTTATCACTGCCATTGTCGTGAAAAGCTTAAAAATGGGCCCCGTCAGGCAACGTAGCAACCCCCCCCACACACAATTTAGTCCATCTTGGAGCTCTTGCCACCTTTGCCCTTCATGTAGGTCTGGTAGAAGAAGGAGGAGAAGAGGACCAGGTAGCTGAGGTACATAAGGGAGCTCCACACAATGTTGTTCAGGTAGGAGTTGCAGTCCCCCTCCTGCATCCAGTGGTAGACCAGCCAACTGACCGTCAGCCCCATGGCCATCTGAGCGATCTGGAAGGTGGTGATGACCACAGCAAAGGGACGTGGAACCCGGTAGCCGGCTGCCCGCACTGCGTAGTAGCTATACATGAGTGCGTGAACAGAGTAGTTCATGGTCATGAACCAGCCGCCTCCAGCCACCTGATCCTTGTAGGAGTACCAGGAGTAGAGCAGCACGGTAATGTGGTGGTACCAGTGCAGGAAGATCAGCCGCTGCTTACGGAGCACAATGAATGCCGTGTCACCTGTGGAGGTCATTGAGAGGACACATCAGGACCGACAAAGTTATGGTCCCAGACATGCAGACGCACTTAAACATTTACTGCCTATCTTCGACTAAGTTTTATGGTTTGCCATAAATTAGACACTCATGGTAGGAGTGGACAAAAAGCCAAGTTCAGACCAATGACTGGCAGTTCCATCCCCAGTTCTTACCCAGTTCAGGGGCTTTGCTCAGGACAAAGGCATAGGCCCAGAACTTGCTCACTGGTCCGTTGTAGAAGCTCTGGTCACATATAGACTGTCTGAAACCGCTGGTTGAGAGGATATACAGCATGTACCATCCTGTTCGAATTGCTCCAATGATACTGCAATTAAAATAAAGTTGAAGTTAGTTTTGCTCTTGCCCTCTAGTGCAATGCTTAAGTTACACTAGCAGGCTTGTAACGTCGTGTGCATGTCTAGCCAATCTTCATTGAGAATGCTGAAACATCAACCCATGGCTGAGTTGGTGCCACATTTTAATTTGTGCCAAAATCACAGTGAAACAAAAAAGTTAGCCTGCTGATTTTTGTACGCTATGGTTTGAAATAGGCTTGTTGTAGTTCCATCATTATTTGTATTTCCATCATTATTTGTATTTATCTTTAATGCAGTCATTGGTGTGCTTATCAATGCACAAGCACCTTTTATACCCCCCCCCCCACACACAATTAAATTATATTAAGTCATCCACAAGTTTCACTGTGTGGAGTTAATGCATTCTGCATTAGTAATGTTCAAATAAAAATAAATATCAACCATTTCTCAAATGAAGGTGATGATGCAACATTTACAACGAGGGAACCTGATGTCTTTGGTCCGCAACTCACAGCGCAGACGCTTCATTCAGGATAAATGAGTAAGCCCCGAGTTAACCTGCCAGTGAGCAGGTAAGTTCTGAAGGATTTGTTACCAAATATACCTGGCTAAAGAGTTGAGCCATTTGTGATTCCGGTTTTCCCCGAGTTGAACTCTTGAGTTCACTAAAGTTACATCAAACTCAACCAAACCACATGTAGTATAGGGCTTGCTGACAGCATGTCACTAGGGCAGGGTTCCACAGCCCCATTCCTGGAGAGCTACCCTCCTGTAGGTTTTAACTAACCTGATTCCATTTTATTAACCAGCTAATTATTAGAATCAGGTGCACTAAATTAGTGTTGGAGTGAAAACCTACAGGATTGAAGCACTCCAGGAACAGGGTTGAGAGCCCTGCACTAGGGAGACATATGTAGTAAGGTCACGTTGGCATCTAGGAAACGGCCCTTACAAAGCAGCACACATGTACAGTATGCTTAGTTCCACCACATGAAAAAAAAGGCTCCATGAGGGTGCTTTCGGCACAAAAAAAATTCATAATTTCAGCACAAAGAGATCTTAAAACAGTAAAACACAGGAGTATGAATTGTAAACTCTTAACTGATTATGACAGCCATCTTTCTGCCATCAGGATTGTTAACAGATGGATGCATAATGAAAGTGACTTGTTGGCAGATGTAAAAATAAAATAAAAATAATTCACAATATAGATTTAGAGCTTTGGGTGTTTCAGTTTCCAGAGACATGACAAGATTACTGTAGGCAAACAGACCTTGTACATCTTCCATTCACTCAAATGTCAGAGGTAAATGTGGATGTTCTGTGTTAACGCACCTGAAGATGGCCAGGCTGAGTGACCACAGCACCAGTGGTCTGCGCAGACTAAGTTTAGGCCTCTCCTTCATGAAATGTTGGCCTCCAAAGACCAGCGCTGCATACAGGCCACAGAACACAAAGGCCTTGCTCCTGGTGAGAGAGAAGCATGTCAGTAAGTTTCCGTCGACTGTGCCCATGGCAAGGATACTCAGCTGCAAAGGTATTTCAGTGATTGAGCACACCCTAGGACTTTAATGAAGTGATGTTTTTACATACACCATTACTCATGCTGAAGGTATTTAACATGGCACACCCAGTTTACTATGGTGATAAGCGAAATGTATTGACTAAAGCAATCAGCCCTAGCCACTTCGGTTGATAGTAGCTGGCTTGAAATGAAATGTAAAATGAGATGTTACATTTGTTCAAGTAACCATAAAATCTTTTCCCATGCTGTTTAGCTGACTTTTTTTACTAGACATCCTGAGTAAACCACGACTAGATGTGGATATTCTAATTTCAAAAGCAAGAACAGAACAATGTGGCTGCTATTTGAGTACAGGTGGTAAAGAAATGTGTACAATATATTTGGCTTCAACCTTAGGCTGACAGAAGAGTGACGTCACACCTGACGCTCTTCAATTTATGAAGTGATGAAGGGCGACACCTGACCTGGCTCAGCTGTCCTGTTCGACCACACGAACAAGGCGAATTCATCATCATTTTGAAACCAAACCAACGTTATCAACATACTCACCAGTTTTCTTGCATCCATTCGATAGCGCCTCGCTCGTCAAATTGCTGCTCGAAACCATATTGAGAAAGTGGCACTTGATGTTCAGTCTCATTCATTTTCGATCTTGCTCTCGCTAAACTAGGCTATGTATACTTTATTCTCTGTGATTTAAAATCCCAGTAGATAGGAGGCTACCTGGACTGTTAGATGAATCATAAACGCGCACACGCGTCCTCTCCACCACTACTCTACTCACACCTGATTTAATTTCCTCGCAAATAAAACCTTTACTATATACAGGCGTGGACTATGATGGGCTTCTGCCCTGCCCTCTCTCCTCCCACTGTGGGAGGATACTTGGGAGAATTTTGGTTTCGACCAAGGTCGTTATAAAATGCTTAACAAAAAGAAAACTCACATAACTAACAGTAGGCCTACAATTTATTATTTTAGGTATGCTAACTTTGTAGGTCACACGTTATTACTTTGTAGCTGCGAAAATGCCGACGCACGTGGCAGACAGACAATTGTGACGCAGATAATAGGTTGCCAGATTTGGTCAGATTGATCTGAATATGTCTTAAGGATTTGACCCACACAGTGCAAGACCATAACCTGGCAACTCCGCCGAATTTGAAAATAATCGTTGAGCACACAATTTGATTGATGTCATAAATAGTAAGGACAGTTGGTTACCATGCCAATGGGCAAGCTGGGCACATAAAATAGCTCCAGAATGTTCAGTTTCCCACACACTTAATTGTATAACACACAGCTAGTCAGCTAGATGTTTGAGTTGTAACGTTTACTCATTGTCTTTGAAAATTAGGCTATATTTGTCATCAAAATGTCACAGCTTGCCCACAAGGTAGGGCTGTGCAATAGCAAGATTTTATGTTTGGCCTTTATTTTCTGTCTCATAAAGCCAGTTTATGCAAAGCCAACTCCAGCAAATGTTTTTGCTTCCTCATCATCGCTGGAGCACATGACTTTGATCAACCCTGTTCAGAACAACCTCGATGTCACAACCCCAAAACTGACCCATTTTGTAAACACATTGCTTGGACAATTTGAGAGTTTGCTGGGGAAAGGTGAGACAGGAATCCAGAAGTTAGCCTAGGCCTAGCGTTAACAGAGTGAAGTCAGAGAGGCAAATGTCTAAGCTTGAGTTGTGGCAACATTTTACATTTTCCTCTGATTTCCCACAGATGGTACTTCTCCAGGTAATTTGGACCAGGTGACTCAAGGATATCCCGGACCCTACACAAACGCTAAAGACCCCCAGGGGCTTGTGAAGTCCCTAATGTCTGTTCTACAGACTTACAAGAAGCAAACGGCATCACAAGGTGATTTACCCTTTATTCTGTTCCTACTCTTTGTGTGAATGCTTAAACCTGTGTGAATTTCCCAATTGCTGAATTGTAAAATCCATTGTGAAATGGATTTTGAAATGGATTGTACATTTTGTTCCGATGCAGGTAATGATCACGTCTTCAAACTGTGGGGAAAAGCTCCAAAAACAAAGAAGAGCACCAATGAAATCAAACCCAGAGTCAACATATTGACAGACCCCACTTACTCCGAGCCACTTGTGAAAGTTAACATGATTTTGGGCCTATTTTTCTATGGCTTCATCATGATAGGTAGAGTAGCTACATAACCTTCTGCTGTCTTTTTACTGCATGGAAATGTACTGTTCATCGGTTGATATTGATATAGCTTTAATGTAGATCTGCTTTGTATATTTAAATGAGCAACAGCTGGGGTATGTTGCAGAAACAATGTTATCATGTTTGGTCTGTGCCTGGGCTTTTTTTTCACCAGTGTTTATCTATGACTCTGTCCGAGTTTCCATGGAGGCCAGAAGAAGATCTGACGCTCTAGCTGATGCCAGGCTGAAGAGAAAAGAACCACCCCCGGTTGAACCACAGTCAACTTTATCCAAATGTACACTCTCTATGATGCCTTACTCTGTGTGCCGTTAACTTGCTTGAACGTGTGATCCCTGGCTAAGTTAAGTCTACACTGACTGCAGGGTCTCACATACTGTTGTAACAGTGCCCTCTTTCCTTTTAGATCGACAGAGCATCGCTTCATTGTTTCGTTTGGAAAATACATCATCCATAGCTGACGGTTTGAAGGCAAATTATCCCAAGGTTACATCATTTATTTTGAAGATGTCACACAATATATATATTTTTTGTGAGATGCAATAGCAGTAGTCAAAACAAGCTGTACATTTTTCAAACTGTCTATGTATGTGTGTTTAAACTGTTAATGACTGAGTCTGTGTGTTGTATAAGTGTATTTCAAACATTTTTGTTTCGTTGCTTCTGTAGGAAGAGCCTGAGTCAAACATACAATTTGCAGACTGTGCAAAAGGAAAGAGTGCTGTCAGCCTTAGAGAGTGGGATCCTCTGCCTAGTGAGTTACTGTAGATAGATCACACACTGTTTTGTTACTGAGAGATTAGATGAGATTAGATGTAATTATCTTTAGGTTTATGTTTTTCAGTGCATAAAACAGTGAGGTACTGACCCTAATCACACCAAACATTGTAATTAATGTAAAGCTTGTACAAATGTTAACGTGTACAGATACGCAGCCCTCATATGTACAACAAGAGTTATTAGATGGGCTTAATTTCTCCCTCAGATATTCAAGAGAACTCTGTGTCTGCCAATCTGGCGCTGAAACCATTTGACTCCGATATAGAGGAAGTTGTATCTGCATAGGCTCTTCATGGTGAAGAGTCTGCTTTTTGCCTAGATTATTTATCATATCAGATCACGTGGAGATATTACATTTATTTTGTCTGCATTTTTTCCCCAGAGTCTCAGCTGACTGATGTTTGCGTCAACTGAGGACCACGTCTTAATACCGAGTGACATTTAATGGAAGCAACAGAAATTAACTCTCCAAATAAGATAATGTTGAGACTGCCACCTTTGAAGACTGCCACTTTCTGTCTCATCACTTAGCCCCATACTTACGTTAGTAATAAAAATATCTTGCATTCAAAATATAGGCCTATGTGAAAAGTCGTTTTTGGTATATATGATTACTGCTATTTTAATTTATTTCATGATTACTTATGAAAATGTAGAATAGAATGGTAAAATATTAAATTAACATTGTTTGTTGTTAGTTACAAATACTATTGTGTTGTAAATGCTGTACATTATTTCCATTATTATGTTTGTTTTTAATACTGTTATTATGCAAACATCAATATTGCAATATTATACTGTTGCTCATTTTAGGATTCCTAGGTGTTAGGCCTCACCTTTTTCCCAAAGAGAGATATGACTTGTGTCCTCTGATTCTCTATTTAAACAATATTTATCCAACAGCTCCCTAGTTTACCATACTATACATCACAGGAGGCTGCCGAGGGGAGGATGGCTCATTATAATGACTGGAATGGTGCAAATGGAATGGCATCAAACACATGGTGCAACACAAGGTGCAACCAACCTGTGCTATACACCCACTACTCTGCTATATAATGAATGATAAGTTGATGATATAAGTCAACTTGGCTGATAAGAACTAGTTACAAATAAGCAAGATAGGCAAGCGTGGGTATGTTTTATTAAAAACAAATATTTATTGAACTTTTGAGCCCATCATGCTGATCATCCCCTTTTGGCATAGCTTTTGAATGAGCTGTAGTTTACTACGGTGTCTGTGACTTTCATGATGACACAGACTGCTGAGCAACAGAACCTACCCAGTTAAACAATGTAGTTAATCTGGTTCTGTTTCATCCTAATTAACATTCTTCCAGAAGAGACTAGTTCCTGGAAAGAATTTACCTCGTCAACCTCAGGTTGTTGTCGCAGAGATAGAGAATGCCTCGTATACTGTATGAATGCACTGACAACATGATTACAGACACAAGTGGGGATGGAAGTGAGAAATGCTGCCATCTTCTGGTGTAATCATTAGTCCAAACCTTAGCAAATAATTGCATTTTGCAACAAAAGCGAGAGTTTCTATTGGTCAAATTCAGGTAGGTCCCGTTGGCTCTGTTTGGTTCCTATTGAATAGAAAATAGTGAGTGATGAGATGAAAAGGTATTGTGGGTTGGATACATATAGGCCTAGCATTTAAAAAAAAAATCTGGCTTAGGAGAAGAAGAATGAAAAATAGTCCACATTTACAGGCTGGAATGGGCTCCCTACGGTGTGATTTCTAGAAAGTGCACCAATCCAAACTGCAGGGCTTGTGAGCTGGGTGAGAGTCGACCTCTGTGTGCAGCAGAACCCACTGTATACATTCCCACTTTTCAAACAGGGCTGAGGTGTGGGTGGTTTGCTCAGGGAGACCTATACGTGGGTGCTTTCCCTCTCCGAGCACTAAACTTACTTCTGACAGGCCACAGTAAACTACACACCAGTTCTTGCACAGAAAGAGGGTATAGAGAAAGGAGGGAAGCTTTAGACAGGGCTTAGTGGGGGTTTTGTATGAGAAGTTGTGTTTGAAAAACCATGAGTTATGGGTGGCCTTGCACATTTGCATAGTGCATATCATGGTTCACTGCTTCACTGTTTTACTTCAGGTGAGCTCAGAGGAATAACAACAAGCATGTGGTAAGTGTGTAGTGATGAGACAGTAGAACAAGGGTCGCAGAGGGAGATTTAAGAAGGATTCCCCAGTGAGTGAGGTTGTTTCCACCCAGCCACCTTCAGCTCATGGTCCTCTCTCATAGCATGTCCAAAACGGAAGAATAATGCAATGTCATTGTGGCTGTGAACAAATAACAATGAATTGCTTGAGGGATACTTACACTACACTTGGGCTCTGCAATGTCTGGATAACTATAGAGGAGATGAGACAGGTATAAAAATATGGTTTATTCAATGAGCAAAAACTGAATATTATCATGGGATTATTACTAGTAGGCTATGTGGACAGAGTAGATGACTCATTCCAGGTTGCAGTCAAGGTAAGGCCAATCAAATCAAATGTTATTGGTCACATACACATGGTTAGCAGATGTTACTGCGAGCGTAGCGAAATGCTTGTGCTTCTAGTTCCGACAGTGCAGTAATATCTAACAAGTAATCTAACAATTCCACAACAACTACCTAATACACACAAATCTAAGTAAAGGGAAGGAATAAGAATATATACATATAGATATATGGATGAGCGATGACCGAGTGGCATAGGCAAGATGCAATAGATGGTATAAAAATACAGTATATACAGTGGCAAGAAAAAGTATGTGAACCCTTTGGAATTATCTGGATTTCTGGATAAATTGGTCATACAATTAGATTTGATCTTCATCTAAGTTACAACAACAGACAAACACAGTCTCCTTAAACTAATAACACATAAATGATTGTATTTTTCTTGTCCATATTGAATACATCATTTAAACATTCACAGTGTAGGTTGGAAAAAGTATGTGAACCCCTAGGTTAATGACTTCTCCAAAAGCTAATTGGAGTCAGGAGTCAGCTAACCTGGAGTCCAATCAATGAGACGAGATTGGAGATGTTGGTTAGAGCTGCCCTGCCCTATAAAAACACTCACAAAATCTGAGTTTGCTATTCACAAGAAGCATTGCCTGATGTGAACCATGCCTTGAACAAAAGAGATCTCAGAAGACCCAAGATTAAGAATTGTTGACTTGCATAAAGCTGGAAAGGGTTACAAAAAAGTATCTCTAAAAGCCTTGATGTTCATCAGTCCACGGTAAGACAAATTGTCTACAAATGGAGAAAGTTCAGCACTGTTGCTACTCTTCCTAGGAGTGGCCGTCCTGCAAAGATGACTGCAAGAGCACAGCGCAGAATGCTCAATGAGGTTAAGAAGAATCTTAGTGTCAGCTAAAGACTATGCTAAAGAGCATCTGGATGTTCCACAGCACTACTGGCAAAATATTCTGTGGACAGATTAAACTAAAGTTGGGTTGTTTGGAAGGAACACACAACACTATGTGTGGAGAAAAAAAGGCACAGCACACCAACTTCAAAACCTCATCCCATGGTTTTGAGTTGCTTTGCTGCCTCAGGGCCTGGACAGCTTGCTAAAGGTTTGTGAGGGTTTTAGGTGACAAGGCGAATTTCTTCAGTCTTCTTCACCACACTATCTGTGTGGGTGGACCATTTTAGTTTGTCCGTGATGTGTACGCCGAGGAACTTAAAACTTTCCACCTTCTCCTTGTCACTGGTACATCCTGTTTGAGTCCTTTCCACCTTCACCTTGTCACTGGTACATCCTGTTTGAGTTTCTGCCTATAGGACGGGAGGAGCAAAATGGAGTCGTGGTCAGATTTGCCGCAAAGAGGGCGGGGGAGGGCCTTGTATGCATCGCGGAAGCAGTGATCGAGTGTATTGCCCGCACGAGTGCCACAATCAATATGCTGCTAGAATTTAGTAGTCTTGTTCTCAAATTTGCTTTGTTAAAATCCCCAGCTATAATAAATGCAGCCTCAGGATATATGGTTTCCAGTTTGCACAGAGTCCGGTGAAGTTCCTTGAGGGCCGTCGTGCTATCGGCTTGAGGGGGTATATACACGGCTGTGACAATAACTGACGAGAATTCTCTTCAGAGATAATATGGTTGGCATTTGATTGTGAGGAATTCTAGGTCAGGTGAACAAAAGGACTTGAGTTCCTGTATGTTGTTATGATTACACCATGAGTCGTTAATCATGAAGCATACACCCCCGCCCTTCTTCTTCCCAGAGAGATGTTTATTTCTGTTGGTGCGAGGCATAAAGAATCCCGGTGGCTTTACCTACTCTGACAACATATCCCGACAGAGCCATGTTTCCAAGAAACAGAGTATGTTACAATCCCTGATGTCTCTCTGGAAAGCAACCCTTGCCCTAATTTCGTCTACCTTGTTATCTAGAGACTGGACATTGGCGAGTAATATACTCGAAAGCGGTGGGTGGTGTGCACGCCTCCGAAGTCTGACCAGAAGGCCGCTCCGTCTACCACTTCCGCGGTGACATTGTTTTGGGTCGACCTCTGGAATCAGATCAAATGCCCTGGATGGTGGTGACAACAAAGGATCCGCTTCGGGAAAGTCGTATTCCTGGTCGTAATGTTGGTAAGTTGATGTTGCTCTGATATCCAATAGTTCTTCCCGGCTGTATGTAATAACACTTAAGATTTTCTGGGCTAACAATGTAAGAAATAATACATAAAAACCAAATACTGCATAGTTTCCTAAGGACTAGAAGCGAGGCAACCCTCTCTGTCGGCGCCATCTTGCCAACATACTGCAGGTGAGAGAGGATCTGTGTATGTTGTATTTGTCTCTGTTCTATCTTTGTAAGTCAAACTGTTTTGATTTATCTACTTTTGTGTGGTATGTGTGAACATGTGGCAATAATTGTGTATTTCAGTGAAGTGTGGAGCGGTCGGTGGCTAGGTAAGCACTGGCTATTAGCAAAGTCAGATTTACTCACAAATAAACATTGATTAAGCCCAAGTTCACCATGTAAAACATAGCTTCAACAAGGCTATTAACCGAATTTGACAAACAATTTTCACCCAATGTTCACCTCTGATGGCAGCATATTTCATACCATCCAACAAAATGACACACTGTTCAACTCAGCTCAGCCACAGACCGATGTAGCATCCACAATTACAACTGATAGGTGACACTAAAAGAGCAATATATGGACACATTTCATCGGAATAATTCGCAACGCAAACTCCATGGCCTTTCACAATGGATTTACAATTCGGCACGCGCAAAAAAACACACCCGCACACACACACACACACAATAATATTATGTGAAATATTATTACACGCAAACATAAATAATAAATAAGGTTCTAACTACATTTCTGTATCGAAATGACAGAAAATGCAGTTCAAAACGTTAAAATAGTGTCTCATCAAAATTAAATTGTAGCTTGATAAATCAAATACATTCAAAGGGATGTTGTCTATTCCCATGAT
This sequence comes from Salmo trutta, assembly GCF_901001165.1. Classification (NCBI taxonomy): domain Eukaryota; kingdom Metazoa; phylum Chordata; class Actinopteri; order Salmoniformes; family Salmonidae; genus Salmo; species Salmo trutta. The sequence goes on from NC_042974.1 coordinate 27,956,109, forward strand.
TTGATAGTAGCCTAACCCGCAAATTGCAAAGGAAAATGCATTTAGCCCTACCTTTACTTGTAAATTAAGTCCATTCGCCTGGTGAACCTCTCGGTCACAGTGTTTAAAAAGTCACAGCAGAACCCCATGTCCATTATTTTATTCTGCATGCACGCAATAAGACCACGCATCCCCAAGGTCTCCTTTGGTTCCATTATCACACTGATACAAAAAGTATTTCCCATTCCTTACATCCACAAAGCAAAAGTAAATGTCCAAGATGTGTAAAAGTCCGGGAAAAAATATGAATTGGTAATGACGTTTCAGACAAGTGGACAGTCCAGTACTCACTGTTTGCCTGCACAATAGCTAGCAGTGAGGGAGATGGTGGTTGCCTGCCCCTTTGTTATAATAAATATTCTTAGAATTGTACTATCCACCTCCTGTGTCTGCATAAAAACCACCATCATTGATGAAACATATGTGTCTAAACTCAACCTCCCTGCTAGCCCTAACCTAAACATAGATAGCCTGTACATCAATAGGGCTACACCTGTGTGCCTTAGTATAGGGATAATACCCATGATCCCCACCACATTCTTTGGGCCATGTTTTAGTGTTTGATCAGGTGCCAACAACGAGTCTATGGTAAAGTAGCAAGGTCATGTAAATTGTTGAAAGGTTTTAAAAACAATTATACTAAATGCAACGTTTGCACAATGGATGAAGACACTCCAAACATTTAGAATTTTATAATCCATCCGATATTGACTAAATTATAGCACATAAAACATTGCACTGGAACAGACAATAATGAATGAATTTCAGGGATTTTGGTGGGAATTCAGGTATTACATTTATTGTCAAGTTTCACTTTTTTTCGTAGAATGCAATCAAATATACATTTTCTTATTGTATGAAGTATTTTCTTATATTTTGTGTTAAAATAAAGAATTACGTGTGCCTCATTTGCATAAACACACTGGGTGTGTTTGCATATATGAATACATTAACATAGAGGGGGGACGCACTCACCTGCTCTGTCTAGACTGCCTCATTAATTACTGTTGTCATGTTCTGTTGCATAATTCAACAAGTGTGTCAATAGCAGGATACCCTCGGATTAAAAATAAACACGCTTGGCTCTAGATTACAACTATCTAAACTTAATTTACAATGTTTGCGAGATCAGTCATAATATCACTCACAGGAGGCTGCTAAGGAGAGGACAGCTCATAATAATGGCTGGAATGGAGCAAATGGAATGGATACCATTCCACTAATTCTGCTCTAGCCGTTACTACAAGCCTGTTCTCCTCAATTACGGTGCCACCAACCTCCTGTAATATCACTATTTCATTTTCGGAATTTGCTTTCATTTTAGCCCATTTAATTTGTAAAAATGTGAACTGTGTTAAATGATTACTTTTTTCAATTCCACAAAAAATGAACACCCATCAAATAAAGTTATCTTTCTTCTCTAAAGCAATCAATCCAGCGAGATTTAAGTGGATTTTGCACACCTCAAACACTATATAATACACTGTATATACAAAAGTATGTGGACACCCCTTCAAATTAGTGGATTTGGCTATTTCAGCCACACCCGTTGCTGACAGGTGTATAAAATCGAGCAAACAGCCATGCAATCTCCATAGACAAGCATTGGCTGTAGAATGGCCTTACTGAAGAGCTCAGTGACTTTCAACGTGACAACTTCATAGGATGCCACCTTCCCAACAAGTCAGTTTGTCAAATTTCTGCCCTGCTAAAGCTGCCCCGGTCAACTGTAAGTGCTGTTATTGTGAAGTGGAAACGTCTAAGATCAACAAAGGCTCAGCCGCGAAGTGGTAGGTCACACAAACTCACAGAACGGGACTGCCGAGTGCTGAAGCGCATTGTGCGTACAAATCGTCTGTCCTCGGTTGCAACACTCACTATGGAGTTCCAAACTGCCTCTGGATGCAATGTCAGCACAAGCAGAGTCAGCACAATAACTGTTCGTCGGGAGCTTCATGAAATGGGTTTCCATTGGCAGAGCAGCCGCACACAAGCCTAACATGCTGACCAGATCGCACGCGTGGGTGCGCAAGTTGATTTTGTCCACCCACACCCAGGGGCGAAAATCTGATATCAACTTTGGAGGGGACAATTACATTACAATTTCTCAAGAGCTCCTAACTACCGGTACCCAAAACTACACAACTAATCACAACAGCAATACCATTGCCTTTAACAAATCTTAGTTCAGTCACCAGTTTAAGTTGAGAGTGGGGGTATCCATGGCATTTTCCAATTATGTTCCTATTTTACAAGTCAAAAAATTGAGAACCTTTCATAATGTTGCCAAACAAAGACTCAACAAACTTACCTGAGACTCCCTGTCTCTGCCAGTCTGTCCCTGCATATCTGTCCCCAACAATGCTGTCTGTGTGCCATCTGTTGCCTGCTCTGCCTAATGACATCATTGTGAAACATTTCCATTAGAATTTCATTTCTTTCTTATGAACATTTTATCAACTAGTCTTTGAGGGGTTCTTACTTTGCGTTTTGGTGTACTGAAAAATACTCTGATGTCCGTCTTTTATTTTTCTACCATTTTTCTACCTGGCTGGCTGGCTGCTGGCTACACACACACACAGTGTGTAGGTTATTTACAGTAGGAGATGGGCTTCTATCATCTTATCTTTTATCATTCTATTTGGGCTTCGATCTAAAAGGTAGCTAGCAAATGTGAAACGGATTAAAATGACAGGAGTTGACAGCTGTATGAGTTCACCATTTACACAACATATGCTGCAACCTTTTGTAATTTTAATAGTTTGTTTCATATTGGCTGGCTTCCAACAATAGCTGAATTTGCAAAGCTAGTGAGCACCAATTCCGTTTCAGTGGTGTTTGCTATAATCTTTGCTACCCGGGTTAAATAAAGGTGAAATAAAATAAATAAATAAAAGTTCCCTTGCGACAATTTAGCTTTTGCAACGAGACCATTAAATATATTTAAGACAATGGTAGAAGAGAGTGTAGTTCTGTTCAGTTTGGACTTCAGTTTATCGCTAACCTTATTGCAGGGACTTTGAAGCACTAACTTACATCATCTGCATGCTGATCTTGGAATAAATTGACGATAGCAAAGATTCCATCTTTGACGAGGCCACATAAATGGAATAGGTACTAGCTAACTTAATAGTTAATATTTGCGCGCTAGCTCTGCATATTCAGCTAGTGTGTGTGCGCGATTGACTGGATTAACCTCACGTCAGTTACGTTCAATGAGTGCCTTTCAGACAGTAGATACGACCCCTCTGTTACCTTGCCAACTAAGGAACTGGCAGTGGATCAAAACATTATGAGGCAAAGGGTGGGGGGGTCGCAATCTTTTGAAACTTAAAAACGCGCTATTAAGTGTCTATAATCAGCACAATTGCTTTCATTGTGTATTATTAATATTATTTAAATTACATAGTTATGTTTCAGTGATATATTGGGGGGGACAAATCATATTTTTCCAAGGATGGGGGGGTCGTGTGTCCCCCGTCCCCCCCGGGATTTCCGCCCCTGCCCACACCAGACCTGATCAGGACACGCAGGTTGAAATATCAAAATTAACTCTGAACTAATTATTTTAATTTGGGGACAGGTCGAAAAGCATTAAACATTTATGGCAATTTAGCTAGCTAGCTTACTGTTGCTAGCTCATTTGTCCTGGGATATAAACATTGGGTTGTTATTTTACCTGAAATGCACAAGGTCCTCTACTCCGACAATTAATCCACAGATAAAACTGTCAACTGAGTTTGTTTCTAGTAATCTCTCCTCCTTCAGGCTTCTTCTTCTTCTTTGGACTTTATATGGCGGTTGGCAACTTTAAGGTGCATTACTACAACCAATTGGACTGGTGTGTGGACCACAGTTTATGTTTCAATCACCCAAGTGGGTACGTATACGCCCCCTAAAAACCAATGAGGAGAAGCAGGACTTGCACCGCGTCGAGCGTCACAAATTGAACCAAGTTCTATTTTAGCGTCTGGCTACGCAGACGCTCGCGAGCAGTGTGGGTGCAATGGTTGAATAACATGTATGTGTACATTTATTTTGCAACGCTCGCGCACGAGACGTGTCCGGTCTGGTCAGCATGTAAGATCACCATGCGGAATGCCAAGCGTCAGCTGGGGTGTTGTAAAGCTCTCCGCCATTGGACTCTGGAGCAGTGGAAACGAGTTATCTGGAGTGATGAATCACACTTCACCATCTGGCAGTCTGACTGGCAAATCTGGGTTTGGACGAAGCCAGGAGAACGCTAACTACCTCAATGCATAGTGCCAACTGTAATGTTTGGTGGAGGAATAATGGTCTGGAGCTGTTTTTCATGGTTCGGGCTTCTTTGTTCCAGTGAAGGGAAATCTTAACGCTACAGCACACAATGACTTTCTAGACAATTCTGTGCTTCCAACTTTGTGGCAACAGTTTGGGAAGGTCCTTTCCTGTTTCAGAATAACAATGCCCCCATGCACAAGGTGTGGTCCATACAGAAATGGTTTGTTGAAATCGGTGTGGAAGAACTTGATTGGCCTGCACAGAGGCCTGACCTCAACTCCATCGAACACCTTTGGGATGAATTGTAACACTGACTGCCATCCAGGCCTAATCACCCAACAATCGTGGGACCTCACTAATGCTCTTGTGGCTGAATGAAAGCAAGTCCCCACAGCAATGTTCCAACAGTGGAAAGCCTTCCCAGATGAATGGAGGCTGTTATAGCAGCAAAGGGGTGACCAATTCCATATTAATGCCCATGATTTAGGAATGAGATGTTTGACGAGCAGGTGTCCACATACTTTTGGTCATGTAGAGTATATGGTTGAAAAAGAATGGGCATGTACAGTAGGTTACTAGGTAAAGAGATAGCAGCCTAATATCCATTATTTTCTTATAATAGTTTACCTACTATGTTCTTTTTGACACAGGTTAGCCTAGTAGTAGTAAGCCCTGGGTGCTATATGGTCGGTCTGTTAGATAGGCTAATATAGATTTCAAGTCCGTATTCAGTGCAAATTGCACTGTAAACACTGCTTCGAGGAGGCGTAAATAGCACGCGCTCTGTGAGAGAAGAGCCGTTGATGCTCGCGCTAGGAGGGTGCGCGTGCGTGAGCGGCGCGCATGGCGTGCTCTTCGTGGAGCGAGGGTGTATCAGAGGAGCTGTCCGTTTCAGAACGGTTTAGCTATGAATGGAAATCAGCTTTTCAACCAAGGTTACTACGTCAACCTACACATTGCAGAAAAAAGGGTTGACCAGCAGCGAATGTAAACACGGCTGCTCGGCGGCTATATCAGGATTCTGCTGCATCTTATATAATTAGCATTCATGTAATGGCAGGGGTAAGTGACTATCTTCATGAACCGTGACAAGCTTGCAGTGAGGTTTGTTATTGTAGGCTAGCAATGCGACTCTTCATTAATTAATGAAAATATCTCTCCAGGAATTGTTCCAGCTATAATAGCCTATTGTTTTCTTTTTTTAAAGATAGCTCTTGTGTTGAAGCCTATCATTTCCATCTTCTATGCTCCAGTTCACCCAACAACATCACTTTACAGTTCTGTCGCAGAACAGTGACCATAGGGCAGATGCTAGTTGTTTGGGACAGATTGTAAGGTGCAGAGCTCACTTGTAAACTATTGATATTACAGTATTCACATTGCAGACCTAGAGTATCTTCAAATCTGACATAGCCTAACTCCATTCCAAACTTTTTTCAGTGGCCTGTTTATTTTATTTTGCTCAAGCCATAGGCAATGCAGATTTATGTGTGGTAATCAAACACCTGTTCCCTACTGAAGTATTATTTCCCATTCAACAAGACTGAACATAGCCATCTTTCTGTGTGTCAGATCTGTCCAACAGACATTCATGTACATTTATTCTGCCATGTAAAACTGTTGCCCCTAACTGCGACCTGGTATCACTGCTGTCCACAAACCACAAGATTATTTGAATATCTTATTTAGTACATATCCAATCCCTGTCTGACAAGCCTTTTTAAAGTTCAGAGGCAGTAGGCCTAGTCCATTTCCTCCAGCCTATCGGATGACAGTGTATCATCCGATGACTTGCCTAGTTAAATAAATTAAAACATAAACAAATTCTACAAACTGCACTTCACTGACTTCAGTCCCCTGGCCCAGGTGCTACTCAGTCAGCAAGGCTGTTGCACAATACTTCTGGGTCTCTCTCTCTCTCTTACAAACACACTTTCTTCTCTCTCACTCTCACTCTGTCCTTCCTTGTACTGTACATTTCACCTCGTCAATTTCACCCTCTTTCTCCTCTGATGCTCTGTCTCCAGTGACCACTTTTCATTCATGGACATCATCCCCCCCACTGTGTGGCCATAATGTTTTATGCAGATGCTGCCTGGTGATAAGGGCAGTGTGCATGCCTGACAGACAGACAGACAGACAGACAGACAGACAGACAGACAGACAGACAGACACAGGAGCCTATGACATCGTTTTGATGCTGAGGCCATGATATTTCAGCAGTCCTTAAAAAATGCCCCCACTCCCCCCCTCTTAGAAATTCCCCTTTCCCCATGTCCCCACCCACTGGCCACACACTGGTTGAGTCAATGGTGTTTTAAACATAATTTGTCAATGTGGAATCAACCAGTACTGTTTTTGAGATTAGGGTCAAACTTAAATACATTGACTTAACCTGATTTAACAGGTTGTTACATCAATCTAATTTCAACATAATCATCAGAACTATGTGTATGTTGAAATTGCATTGAACTTTTTTTTTCATCCTATGGGTTTTGTACTGAGTGTATAAAAACATTAGGAAGAACTGCTCTTTCTATGACATACTGACTAGGTGAATCCAGGTGAAAGCTACATTATGATCCCTTATTGATGTCACCTGTTAAATTTATTTCAATCAGTGTAGATGAAGGGGAGAAGACCGGTTAAAGAAAGATTTTTAAGCATTGAGACAATTGAGACATGGATTGTCTGTGTGTCATTCAGAGGGTGAATGGGCAAGACAAAAAATGTAAATGCCTTTGACCGGGGTAGTTGGTGCCAGGCGCACCGGTTTGAGTGTGTCAAAAATTGCAACACTGCTGGGTATTTCACACTCAACAGTTTCCCGTGTGTATCAAGAGTGGTCCCCCACCCAAAGGACATCCAGCCAACCTGACGATTTGAGGCTGTTCTGATGGCAAAAGGGGGTCCATCTCAATATTACGAAGGTGCTCCTAATGTTTTGGACACTCAGTGATTGGGTGGTTGAAATTATGTTGAATTTTAGATTTGATTAGATATATTTTATTTGACCTTGTTTCAATGTTGATAGTAAAAGGGTATGTTTGAATCAGCATCATTGTTTCAACATCATGCTATCAACCCAGCCTAGGCAGCCAATAGTGGCTGCTAGATCTGCGCTGTCTTCTAGGCTTGATGTGCATTCCCGGTAATACACTCGTGTCCCCTGTGGACCGGCTTTCACATAAAGCATCCTTCATTCAGTCTGCAAAGTTTTTCTGGCAACTTAGGATGTTGCACACCCTTGGCTGAACGCGGTGTGCAACATCCTAATTTGTCAAAAAATCCCCAGATGGTGGTGGGAAATTGTGTTTTATTAAGACGGTACACATATTTTTGCCTTTGCAACCTGAATGGATGATGCTTTATGTACAAGCCGGTCCACAGGTCCATTCAGGTTGCGAGTGTATTACCATGAATGCATATCAATCCTAGACGATAGTGCTGATTTAGCAGCTGCCATCGGCTGCCTAGGCTACCATCAACCTAAATAAAATGTGAAGCCACAGCCCAATGATTTGTGCCTGAACAGGGACTCCTACTGGACTATGAGGAGTAATGCACTTCAGGTAGAACTCTTTTATATGAAGGATGGTTGGTTGATTTCAAATGTAATCAACAACTTATTAATATGTTGGATTCACGTCTCTATATCTTTTACCTTTGGATATTGTATTTTATATATGTTATTCACATTATACAGTGTATTTTCTATCCAAGCAGAATATACGTCTTCAAACGTTAATGTTTGGTTGCGTTCAAAATTCATTTTCCAGTTGGTCTATAAGTTAATGATTGATATTTTGGATTCACGTCTTTTTTTTCTTTTTTTTAACAATGCTGGTTGAAATGAGATGAAAACAGTACTGGTTGATGACTTTTTCAAATTTTCCACATTGATTCCACGTCACAATATGTTGACAAATTACGTGAAAACAACATTGATTCAAACCGTGTGTCCAGTGGGTGGAGCCATGGAGGGAAGGACATTTCTAAGAGGGGGAGTGGGGGGCATTCTTTGAATACCTTCAGTCTGCCACCTCCAGGTGACAATATAATTCTGATTCCTCCAGTGAATATTATACAGTACTTCAACGTTGATTCAACCAGTGTGTGCCCAGTAGGCAGGCTCCCCACTGCAGCCTGGCTTGGCACTGCATCTCCTCAGAGAATAGATTGCTCCAATAACAGAGGTAGTGCATTGCGCCATTCTCCAGCCCAGATTGATCTGACTGTGTAAGGCACTTGGTTAAGCATATGAGCCATCGATCTGTCTGCCAGAGCATAAAGTGGGATTTCTGGGCCATAAAACATTCTGATGCACTATAGCTGGACTGAAGACAATGCAGGGCCATTCTGTGGTTAATGTTTTCATTCACATGCTGTGATGTTTTTCTTAGAATCTGAGCTATGGATGGGGATGTTAAACTGTCCCCAGATGAAACGGCTCACTTTGCATGGTCAGTGGATGTGACTAATTCCGTGTAGGGTGATAATGTGGGAAAGTCGACCTGAGCATCAACAGGTTAGTCATTTCCAAATGATACCACGTTCATAATTATCCTTAAGGTCTATATCAGCCCTCTCCAACCCTGTTCTGGAGAGCTACCGTTCCTGTAGGTTTTCACTCCAACCCTAATCTAGCACACCTGATTCTAATAATTAGCTGGTTGATCAACTGTATCAGGTTAGTTACAACTGGGGTTGGACTGAAAACTGACAGGAGGGTAGCTCTACGGGAACAGGGTTGGAGAACCCTGGTCTATATGCTGAAGTTCAGGCTTTATTTGAAAAGTTTAAGTAGGAAATTGCATGAATTTTGACCATTACAGACAGTGTGTCCAAGTCTGAAAAAAAGCTTTTCAATCAGCCGTTTCATGACTTTTTAAAAGGTGTCACAGAGCTTGTTTTTCCATTCACAGCTATCCCCAAGTATTAGTTATGAAGATGAGACGTTAATGAAGCAATACAGACCAAATTCAAGGGAGGTAACTGGGACAGACATCCATAACGTCAATGTGACATCCATAACGTTTTTTAGGAAAAGTTTTTTGTAAAACATGCACCTTAAATCGGATCATCAACTTTTTCTGTAAAGCGATGGTTTTGTATGGTCTATAATTACATTCTCTCTTTTCATTATCAGTATCCTTTTCCAGCATTATGATATCCGTAATCCATAACGGTTGTGGATGTGATGGGTATTGATGCATGTTGTGCATACACCACATTGTTTGTGCTTGTTCTGAGATGTATTCTTCAGATGGTTACTGAAGCAAATGTTGATATGATGTGAAAATGATGTGTTCTAGCTAATATTCTCTTGGAAAACATGTTGAAATGCATTTCTCATATAGGACAGTGCTATTCTTTAGATAGAAAGATGAGAACAGGCGTAGTATTTTTCAAATGAACCCCCCCCCCCCAAAAAAAATACTGAATAAATCCAGTGTCCAGAAAAGTATAATTGCAATATACATTTACATTTTAGTAATTTAGCAGACGCTGTTATCCAAAGTGACTTACAGGTAGTGCATTCATCTTAAAATCGCTTGGTGAGACAACCACATATCTCAGTCATAGTAAATACATTTTTCCTCAAAGTAGCTAGTAGCTAGCAAAGGCAGTGCTAGTAAGGGGATAAAAGTGAAATGCGAGTTTTAGTTCACACTTTGGTTGGCGAGGGGGCTGCTGTCTATCTCTTATATTTGATATACAGTACCAATCAAGGGTTCAAAACTATGAAATAACACATATGGAATCATGTAGTAACCAAAAAAGTGTTAAACAAATCAAAATGTATTTTATATTCTTCAAAGTAGCCACCCTTTGCCTTGATGGCAGCTTTGCACACTCTTGGCATTCTCTCAACCAGCTTCATGAGTAGTCATCTGGAATGCATTTCAATTAACAGATGTGACTTGTTAATTTGTGGAATTTCTTTCGTTCTTAATGCATTTGAGCCAATCAGTTGTGTTGTGACAAGGTAGTGGGTGTATACAGATGATAGCCCTATTTGGTAAAAGACCAAGTCCATATTATGGCAAGAACAGCTCAAATATGCAAAGAGAAATTACAGTGCATCATTACTTTAAGACATGAAGGTCAGTCAATTCGGAAAACTTCAAGAACTTGAAACGGAAACTGGCTGTCATGAGGACCGCCACAGGAAACAAAGACCCAGAGTTACCTCTGCTGCAGAAGATCATTTCATTAGAGTTAAATGCACCTCAGATTGTAGTCCAAATAAATGCTTCACAGATTTCAAGTAACAGACACATCTCAACAGCAACTATTCAGAGGAGACTGCGTGAGTCAGGCCTTCATTGTCGAATTTCTGCAAAGAAACCACTATTAAAGGACACCAATAAGAAGAGACTTGCCTGGGCCAAGAAACACGAGTGATGGACATTAGACCAGTGGAAATCTGTCCTTTGGTCTTATGAGTCCAAATTTGAGATTTTTGGTTCCAACCGCCGTGTCTTTGTGAGACGCAGAGTAGGTGAACGAATGATCTCTGCATGTGTGGTTCCCACCGTGAAGCATGGAGGAGGAGGTGTGATGGTGTGGGGGTGCTTTGCTGGTGACGCTGTCTGTGATTTATTTAGAATTCAAGGCACACTTAACCAGCATGGGTACCACAGCATTCTGCAGCGATATGCCCTCCCATCTGGTTTGGAGATGGCGCTTCATCAGATGACCTGGCCTCCACAATCACCCGACCTCAACCCAATTGAGAGGGTTTGGGATGAGTTGGACCACAGAGTGAAGGAAAATCGTGTGCAAAGCTGTCAAGGCAAATGGTGGTTACTTTGAAGAATCTAAAATATAGTTTTATTTGTTAAACATGTTTTTGGATACTACATGATTCCATGTGTATTATTTCATAGTTTTGATGTCTTCACTATTATTCTACAATGTAGAAAATAGTAAAAATAAAGAAAAACCCTTTAATGAGTAGTTGTGTCCAAACTTTTGACTGGTACTGTATATATTAGGGTGTGGTGTCTGGCCTTGTATCCTATTCAGACTACCTGTAATTATGCAATCCTAATGTACTATGCCTTTTGCTGACATTTTAAAAACATTCCAAATGACAGATCTATTTATATTAGATTTTGACCAAGACATCTTTAAAATGTTAATGTCTATTTCAGACTCTGTTAACGTCCATAACGGAGGGTGTGATATCCTGTAACGGCTGTCTGAAGAGAGAGTAGACCAAGGTGCAGCGGAGTTAGTGTTCATCTTGAAATTTAATTTGAACAAAGAGAACACTACAAAAATGAACAAACCACAACAGCAAAACAGTCCTGTTAGGAAACACTCTAAACAGAAACAATCCCCCACAAAACCCAAAGGAAAAACAGGCTCCTTATGTGTGACTCCCAATCAGCAACAACGAACTACAGCTGTGCCTGATTGGGAGCCACACACACACGGCCCAAAACAAAGAAATACAAAAACATAGAAAAATGAACATAGAACACCCACCTAATGTAACACCCTGGCCTAACCAAAATAAAGAACAAAAACCCCTCTATGGCCAGGGCGTTACATATCCATAACGGTTGTTTTTTTTTATCGAAAGTAATTATTGAAATGACAATCTTTTCAAAATAATAGATTTTGTGTTAAGCCAAACCTTTCCTTCGAAATGCCTAGTCATGTTTTGACCTAAGACTTACGAACTCAGACTTACAATAATACATTCAGTCTCCCCAAAAAGCTTGTCCATTTCATGTAATATCCATAACGCACCTTATTTTCATTATTTCTCCAACAAGCCAATATTTAGAAGTCTGCTTTTTGGGGTTATACACTCCCTCGAAGGGGTACTATAGACACACTCATCAAACATTTCACTTGAACATTTTTTGTCAATTCTGTGAGACATTAAAGTTTTGGGGGATTTCTGCATGCAGATGTAATGTCCATAACGCTGGAATCGCCCTTAACAATTGACTGTTGCTGATAAGCATCTTGGTGAGTAAGGGGTTGATTGTTCCGTACTGTACATGGAATTGATCTGCTTATATGCTCAGCTGCTGATGGGTCAAAAGATTAGGATATAGCTACATACAATTGACTTCAGGGTCAGTCTTGTGACATGAAATTGAATCGGTCTCACGTGAATCTGTCTCAGCTGTTTTATAGGCTCCATTGTTTTGAAATTGGACATTGCGTTTGGGTCTGAGGAGACTCTGAATCCCACTTGGTGTCAGCCAAGTTTTTTTAATGTATTTTTTATTTCACCTTTATTTAACCAGGTAGGCTAGTTGAGAACAAGTTCTCATTTGCAACTGTGACCTGGCCAAGATAAAGCAAAGCAATTCGACACATACAACAACACAGAGTAACACATGGAATAAACAAAACATACAGTCAACAATACAGTAGAACAAAATAAAACAAAAAGTCTATATACAGTGGATGAATCCAGTCACACATTCCCTTCAGCGAAGCCACAGCACCATTTACAGCTTCACAAAGACTTATTAAGTCTCTAAAGATCACCATTAGTAAAGCTTGTTTTCCCAGTCTGGAGTTTGGATTTTGCGTTGACGGGTTAAGCTGTCTGTCTGGAAAGACCAATCCAGAGAGGTCTGCGTCTGCATTTCCTTTCCCCTCGTTCTTGTCCGAAAGGATCGGACACCAGCCAGGAGAAGATTGACTGGGGAAGTTGTGGAAATTCACTTCTGATCGCAGCCAAGCCACAGAAAATAGAGAGTGAGGCGGGGTGGCAGGCTGGGAGGGGTAGGACTGGCACAATACAGTGGGGTGCCATTTGTTAAGCTGTCACTTCCATGTGGCAGTGAGAGAATAATAACTTACATGGTCTCTGCTCTGCTGTTGATCTGTCATCAAACGTGATTGACAGAATGTATTACATACAATTCCCAAGTCCAGAACCTCCTGGTGAGATAGAGTAGAGACCATGCTACAGCCAGCCAGTCAGTGTTGATACCTAGAGAGAGTGCTAGTAGGGTTATCAGAGGGATAGAAAAGCACTGACTGTCCGAGGGTGAGCTTGTGAACCTGACGCCCCGGATTTGTCTATCTTTGTAGTTCCTCAGAGGATCACAACTTTTACCCCGGACTCTACGACTCAAATTAGCCCTGTCTCTTTATCCTGGCATGCCAGTCCTGTCTGACCTTGTTAGCTCCACAGGAACTATAAGCTGCACTGTCTTCGACCATCTGTTAGTGCTAAACAAACTACTTTACACCACTAGCCATTGGGCTGGTAAGACGGCACTGGATCAAGGGATCTGATTGGTCGAGACCTCTTCCTGGAGGGAGGGACAAAGCACCATGAGTGGCAGGAGGTGGAAGACAGTGCTCCATTGGAATTAGGGAGTCTAGAGGAGGAGGAGGAGGAAGAGGAGGAGGAAGAGGAGGGAGGAGCACACACTGAGTAGTGTGGGAGGCGTAAATCCAGTATGGATGAGCTGGCAAAGTGGACAGCCACTGTGAGTTTAGAGGTGGTGAAGAGGAGAAAGGGAGACGAGAGGGAGGAAGGAGTCAGTCCCAGCCTTTGTTACTGCCACTCAGGGGATGCTGTTAGCAAGATGGGGAGGAGTCTGAGGTAAGAGAGATTGGTGTTATAGTGGGACTCTGTGTGCAGTGTATGTGTGCCTGTGGATTGAACAAATCAAGTCAAATCAAACTATTCATCACATGCTTCGTAAACAACCGGTGTAGACTGACAGTTGCTTACTGTTAGTCTACACCTGTTTGTTTACGAAGCATTTGACAAATAACATTTTATTAGATTTGAACAGCAATGGTGGAGGTGGGGAATCCTATTAGGTAGAGTACAGAAAAAGTCTGCCTAACTGCCCTGCTTATCAGGGTGTGTGAGAAAGAAGGAAGAGAAGGGTGGGGGACACATGTTGATCCTTGAGTGTGCTATTATGAGGTTGTACTCTACCCAGTGTTTCTTTTTCAACAACCAGTTCAACATGTGGCTTTGTGATGTTATTAATATGAATGTCTATTGGTCTCTTTGTTTTAAAAATACTTGAGACTAGAATTGACAGATGTGTTTTTTTAAATTGTCTACTTAGTTGCTAGTCTGTGAAAAACCAAAACAACCAGACATGATTTTTGAGGCGTTATGATTTAGGAGCAAGTGTTGTTTTTTTTATTAATAAAATCTCCCTCAAATTCTCCTCCACCTGGTCATCAGGGGAGATTGATGTCTGTGATAATCGGGGTTTGAATTTGATGAAACTAAATGGATCTGACATTTTTTTTAAATAATAGTTCTGTCTCATGGTTGTAATAGTCTCCTGGGTCAGGGCGAAATCCAGATAGATAACTTTTGAAAAACTGGGCTCTGGATTTATTCCACTTCATGCGGGCCCAATTAACTTAACTATTTATACAGTGGCCTAGAGTGGCCTTTCCTTCATTTGTTCACGTCTGACTCCTGCCAGACTACTTTGTATTCAATGACGTAAGCACGGGTCCTGTCCCCTGTCTCAAGAACAGGTAGTTAACCTTGTTGTGTAATTCGATACACTAAATCTATAGTTTGCTTATTTCTGTATCTACGTAGTATTAATTTTTACATGCATAAGGACAACTAAACATCTTGGGGCAAGCCAACCAGAAGGTATTTACTGAACTCTTTTTTTGTTAACCCCCCCCTTTTTGGTGCTTTTGTAAAACTGTCACCCAGCATTCTATTACACAAGTAGGTGTCCATTTCAGGTCGTTGTCAGTTACCTTGGTATTCACAGATAGTGTTACAACTTGTCTTGTGACCTGACTCTTCATCGCCCCTCTATGTGTTCTGTCGTTAACACAAAACCTTACTAATCTTGATTGACCAGTGTGTAGGGATAGCTGAGGTGATTACTGTATGTGTTGTTGTCTCAAACAGCAATGCTGTACAGTGGGTATCATAAGTATTCACACCCTTGGATTTCACATTTTGTTGCCTTAGAAAGTGGGATTGAAATAAATTGAGGGCGCTGTGAACGTTATTTAAGATACTCATGAAAGAGGCAAGGTTTCTGATGTTTTCGAAAGATGGGCAGGGACTCTGCTGTCCTGACTTTAGGGGGAAGCTTGTTCCACCGTTGGGGTACCAGGACAGAGAAGAACTTTGACTGGGCTGAGTGGGAGCTGCCGAGAAACAAGAGGTGGTGGAATGGAGTGCTCGGCTGTAAGGGTTTGAGCATAGCCTGAAGGTAAGGAGGGGCAGTTCCCCTTGCTGCTCCGTAGGTCTTGAAGATGATGCAAGCTTTGACTGGAAGCCAGTGGAGTGTGCGGAGAAGTGGGATGACATGGATTAACTTAGGAAGGTTGAAAACCAGGCGGGCTGTGGTATTCTGGATAAGTTGCAGGGGTTTGATGGCACAAGCAGGGAGCCCAGCCAACAGAGTTGCAGTAGTCTAGACAGGAGATGACAAGAGCTTGGATTAGGACCTGCGCCTCTTCCTGTGTGAGGAAAGGTCGTACTCTATGAATGTTGTAAAGCATGAACCTGCATGAGTGAGTCATTACTTTGATGTTTGCGGAGAACGACAGGGTGTTGTCCAGGGTCAAGCCAAGGTCCTTTTCACTCTGGGAGGGGAACACAGTGGTGTTGTCAACTGTGATGGAGAGGTCTTGGAGCGGGCAAGCCTTCCACGGGAGGAAGAGCAGCTCAGTTTTGTCGAGGTTGAGTTTGAAGTGGTGGACCGACATCCAAGCTGAGATGTCTGCCAGGCATGCAGAGATCCGTGTTGCCACCTGGGTGTCAGAAGGGGGGGGGGGGGGGGGGACAAGAGTAGTTGAGTGTCAACCGCATAGCAATGATAAGAGAAACAATGTGACGATATGACAGAGATGAATGACTTTGTGAAAAGAGGAGAGGGCTGAGAACCAAGCCCTGTGGGACACCTGTAGTGAGAGCACGTGGTGCAGACACAGATCCTCTCCACAACACCTGGTAGGAGCAATATGCCAGGTAGGATGCAATCCAGGAGTGTGCCAAGCCTGAGATGCCCAACCCTGAGAGAAGAGTGAGAGAGAGAAAGAAAAAAGAAGGAAAGTCACCGCATGCTCAAGTGTTTTGGAAAGAATGGATACCGGTCTGTAGTTTTTTACGCCGAAGGGGTCGAGTGTTGGTTTCTTGAGGAGGGGAACCACTTTGTCCATTTTGAAGTCAGAGGGAAAGCAGGCAGTGGTCAGGGATGAGGGAAGTGAGGAATGTGAGAAGGTCTGGAGGAGGGGATGTGTTCAAGTGGGCAGGTTGTTGGGCGGCCAGACATCCCTAGTCACAGGGTAGTTCTGTTTCAGTGGAGACTCAGTAGGCTGAGTGAATGAGGAGCGGATGTCGTCAACCTTTTTAACAAAAAAATAAAAGTGCTTGACAAAGTCACCCGCAGGGAGGGAGAGGAGGATTAAGGAGGGACGAGAAAGTGGAGGCGTTTCCCAGGGTTGGAGGCAGAAGCTTGACATTTTGAGTGATAGAAAGCGGATTTTGTTCGTACTTATACATTTTGTATATAGAGTAAATAATTGTAAAAAATTATACAAAAATACATGTAAAAATAATTAAAGCGGCTTTAGCAGCTAATACAGAGGAAGAGAAGGTAGAGAGGATGGAGCGAAAGGATGATAGGTCCTCCGGAAGTTTATTTTTCCTCCATTTCTACTCAGCTGCCCGCAGCCCTGTTCTGTTAGCATGCAGTGAGACACTCAGTCACGGAGCAGGAGGGGAAGGTTGGGCCAGCTGGAAGGAAAGGGAACTGTGATAGTCAAAGAATGTAGAAAGGGAGAAGAGTAGGGTCAAATAGGCAGAGTCAGGAGACTGGAGGGAGAAGGACTTAGCAGAAAGAAGAGAGGATAGGATTGAGTGAGTAGGGTTGGAGGAAACAAAGTAGTGATCAGAGAGATGGGGGGGTTGCAACTACACTTAAAAAGATATTAAGTGTCTGATGTGTTATTGTTACCATCTACTAAACAATTCCCTTCTTTATGATGCTTTCAAAAAGCTCCCAGGTATGTTTTGTTGAATCTGCTTGACTGAGGGGCCTTACAGATGTACAGTATGGGTGAAAGATGAAGGGGTAGCCATTCAGTAATGTCAACCCATATTATTTTACATGTAACTTATATGTAACTTATATGTGGTTTGTTAAGCACAATTGTACTCCAGAACTAATTTAGGCTTGCCTAAACAAAGAGAAATACTTAGGCCACGACTATATTTTTGTTGATCATTTTTTGGGGATTAATCTGTAGAATTTTCTATTCACTTTGACATTATACAGTATTTTGTGCAGATCAATCTATTTCAATCCCACTTTGTAATGCAACAAAATGTGAAAAACTCCAAGGGGTAAATACTTATGGTATATACTGTAGTTTAGTATTTGGCACTGTGGGGGGCCCTACCTGCTTTTCTGAAATGCAGCCCTTTCTGTGTTGTTGTTCAGAGAGTGAAACAGGTTTATTCTTCCTGTCCTCAGGTTAGTGTATGACCCCTGCCAAGTTTGGTTGCATGTTCAGGATTCTCCACAGGACTTTTCACTCTGACTTTATGGAGTATTTTGTGTGGCTCAATCACCAAAAAAATACATTTAAGTCTCTTTCAATCCCACTCTAACGTGTTCAAAATGTGACAAATATCCAAGGGTGGGTGAATACTTTATTATACCTACTGTACAGGGCTAAAAATGAAACTGCACAGGGAGGCTCAGGCCAAAAGATGAGGGTAAATGGTGCTGGGGAATATGATTAGCAAGATGGTCACGTAGCCTAACTGCAGTCAATTCAACAGGTTCGTAATCACAAAGGCCATGCATTTGTCACAGACATCTTCTCAGAACGCCCCTATCAGAGTACGTGTTTGTATGAGTGTGTGCGTCAAGGTGGATCTCTCTGTGTAATTTACAATCTGCTGTCACCTTGACATTTCATTACATTTTCTACAGTGTGAGACCAGAGGCTGCTGTGTTGAATCACTAATAAATATTTTTCCCTTCTCTTTATAAAGGTTGTTGGACACAGTACAGGCCAAGGGTAGGTTAGATGATATACTTGTTTACAACTACTGGACAGGATCCCTCCCTTCCCTTTGCATTAGTGTGTCTCTGCAGTGACTGTGCAGCTATGGGTGTGTGAGGCGTGTATGTGTGACTGCCCTCGACCATGCCTGGCACTTTCTCAGGAGAGTCATGACACAACCCTGCTTTTTCCTGGGATTTCGGATAGTCATGATCAGCCCCTGCATCCAGCGTGTGTGTGTGTGTGTGTGTGTGTGTGTGTGTGTGTGTGTGTGTGTGTGTGTGTGTGTGTGTGTGTGTGTGTGTGTGTGTGTGTGTGTGTGTGTGTGTGTGTGTGTGTTATTTACGGTCTGGGATGATTTATCTTTAGTGATCAAATTTCCAGACAAATAATATTTTCTAACTATTCATTACTTTGCCTTAATTACCATTATCTGGCCTTGGTAACTACCTGCTACACTATAATTACTGGTGTCTCTGAGTGTCTGTACGTGATGTGTGAGGATCAGACTGACAACATTGCATCCGGTAAAAGCTAATATTAGAGCAAGGTGCTGGCAGTGGCAGTGGTTGGGGCTTTCCTCCTCCTACTTATGATTTGTGTGGTAATGACTGTCCTGCCGTGACTAAGGTAAACAACGTGGAGACAACATAGAGAGAACAAGTTCCATGTTACCATATCTAATAGCTGTTTTGGTCTCTCTTTTAAGGATATGGAAATGTTGTTTAGGTCGGCATTTGAACAGTTAGCCAGGGATTAGTGAGATGTAAATGGTTGTGTGGGGGAAAAAAACGTGATGTACTGTACAGTCGTGGCCAAAAGTTTTGAGAATGACACAAATATTAATTTTCACGAAGTTTGCTGCTTCAGTGTCTTTAGATATTTTTGTCAGATGTTACTATGGAATACTGAAGTATAATTACAAGCATTTCATAAGTGTCAAAGGCTTTTATTGACAATTACATGAAGTGGATGCAAAGAGTCAATATTTGCGGTGTTGGTCCTTCTTTTTCAAGACCTCTGCAATCCGCCCTGGCATGCTGTCAATTAACTTCTGGGCCACATCCTGACTGATGGCAGCCCATTCTTGCATAATCAATGCTTGGAGTTTGTCAGAATTTGTGGGTTTTTGTTTGTCCACTCGCCTCTTGAGGATTGACCACAAGTTCTCAATGGGATTAAGGTCTGGGGAGTTTCCTGGCCATGGACCCAAAATATTAATGTTTTGTTCCCAGAGCCACTTAGTTATCACTTTTGCCTTATGGCAAGGTGCTCCATCATGCTGGAAAAGGCATTGTTCGTCACCAAACTGTTCCTGGATGGTTGGGAGAAGTTGCTCTCGGAGGATGTGTTGGTACCATTCTTTATTCATGGCTGTGTTCTTAGGCTAAATTGTGAGTGAGCCCACTCCCTTGGCTGAGAAGCAACCCCACACATGAATGGTCTCAGGATGCTTTACTGTTGGCATGACACAGGACTGATGGTAGCGCTCACCTTGTCTTCTCCGAACAAGCTTTTTTCCGGATGCCCCAAACAATCAGAAAGGGGATTCATCAGAGAAAATGACTTTACCCCAGTCCTCAGCAGTCCAATCCCTGTACCTTTTACAGAATATCAGTCTGTCCCTGATGTTTTTCCTGGAGAGAAGTGGCCTCTTTGCTGCCCTTCTTGACACCAGGCCATCCTCCAAAACTCTTCGCCTCACTGTGCGTGCAGATGCACTCACACCTGCCTGCTGCCATTCCTGAGCAAGCTCTGTACTGGTGGTGCCCCGATCCCGCAGCTGAAACAACTTTAGGAGACGGTCCTAGTGCTTGCTGGGCTTTCTTTGGTGCCCTGAAGCCTTCTTCACAACAATTGAACCTCTCTCCTTGAAGTTCTTGATGATCCGATAAATGGTTGGTTTAGGTGCAATCTTACTGGCAGCAATATCCTTGCCTGTGAAGCCCTTTTTGTGCAAAGCAATGATGACGGCACATGTTTCCTTGCAGGTAACCATGGTTGACAGAGGAAGAACAATGATTCCAAGCACCACCCTCCTTTTGAAGCTTCCAGTCTGTTATTCGAACTCAATCAGCATGACAGAGTGATCTCCAGCCTTGTCCTCGTCAACACTCACATGATGTCAGCTGGTCCTTTTGTGGCAGGGCTGAAATGCAGTGGAAATGTTTTTTTGGGGGATTCAGTTCATTTGCATGGCAAAGAGGGACTTTGCAATGAATTGCAATTCATCTGATCACTCTTCATAACATTCTGGAGTATATGCAAATTGCCATCATACAAACTGAGGCAGCAGACTTTGTGAAAATTAATATTTGTGTCATTCTCAAAACTTTTAGCCACGACTGTATGTGTTAAGTGTTGACAGGGCTGTGGTTGATGAGTTTTTAATCGATTAGTCAGTTACAGGACGTGAGTACTCTATGCATGCACTTTCTCCAGCATTGCTCTGTGCACAATTGTGCTCCACTGGTTGGTAACGATACAGCAGGACCTGACCCGGCTAACCATGATAGTAGGTTCAGAGGTAACAACCTTGAGCCTCACCCAAAATGACTGGGAGTAGCTGTTTTTGATGTCTGTGTTGCCTACAGTCACCTACCCAAGGGGTCAGGGGAAAGCACCTAGACCATGGAGTCATGCGGTGATTCTGGTAGACAATGGCATGACCAAATCACCTCCCAGGTTATGCAAATGAGCGGATCAGAGGTTTTTTATATAACATGACACACATTTGGCTCCTCCGAGACAAATTTAGGTGAACACACACAAACAAAAAATACACACCACACACACACACATTCAACCATGGATTCTGAGTACAGTAAGAGTCCCTGATATCCTTCTGTGTCTGTTTGTTTGTTTTATTGTCTTTCTTCTAAATGGTCCTAATATATTATTGACTCTTTTCTTTCTCTTTGGCAGACTGAAAAGAAGCTGAGCATTGCAGCATGGCGAAGAGGCCTGCCAATCATCCTCCAGCTTACTAACCCTCACCAAATGGACCCATTTTGTTTCATTTGGGGTTAGGAGGTTTAGGATAAGAGCACTAGTACTATCAAAGACCAAAAAAATACAAAAACTAGATCAAAGGCTCCACTGAGGCCAGTGTGGGGACCATGTCTACGTCAGGCAAGATCCTGCACCTGTATGTGGAGGTGAGGTCTGTCCCGGGGGAGGAAGGTAAGAAGCTGGGAGCTGGTGTGGAGGGGATGCACCCACTAGTGCTCCAAGGGCCTGACATCCTACCTCTGTCCCAGCACACCCCCAGCCACTCTACCTCCACCTCTACCTGTACCTGCACTTGCCCCTCCACCTCCACCCCCAGCCCAGCCTCCATGTCCCCAGGGGTGTTGCATAAAGATGGCAGTCCCAGCCTCACCTCCAAGTCCTCCTCCAGACAATCTGTCAGTTTCCAGCTGGACCTACCAGACAACTCCGGACCACCCACACACCACGGGCAGAGTCTGCCTTACGAGGGGATTGGTCATCTGCTCTCCACTCTCCAGCCTGCACCCAATGGGCCGCAGCATGGCAGTCTGGTGCTCGCCCGCTCCTCAGACATTGAGCACTACCACAGGAGGGTGCCCCTATCCCCTGCCTCCTCTGGGAGAATAACGTCCCCCTCGACTCCAACCAGTGGGCGCAGGTCCTACGATGGCTCTGGTGTGGGGGATGAGGGCAAGTGCTCTGTGGTCAGCTTTAGCTACATAGAGAAAGCCAGCATTAAGTCTGTGGACAGCCCCCACAGTGCTGTGTGCCAAAGTGTACTTGAGAACCCTTTCTGTAGTGCCGTGGAGGAGGGGTATATGCCTGCCCACCTTAGGAAGAGGCTCAGTGACCCTGTGTGGTCGGACAGCTCCGGTAACTCCAGCCCCAAACTGTCCTGTCCCACCTCGGGCAGGTCTCCCAGGAGCTCCCCCTGCCTCCGCAGGGCCACTCTGGACACTGTAGCCAGAGAGGCCACCTACAGGGCCATGGAGGAATTTGGCTCCCCGGAACTGAGGCGCAGACTGGCGGCCTACAGCCCAGACAGAAGCCCCAGCCTGCCTCGGTACTACCAGCAGCAGCCCCGCTGCCAGTCCTGGGGTGGGTCCCCGGTCCTGCCTAGGGGTGCCAAAACGCTGCCAGTCAATGCACACCTCATAGACTCGGATAGGAACCATGGTTTGAATGGCCTCCCCAGAAGCCCAGCTTCTCACCAGCTCTCTGTTCAAGCCAGGCAGTCCTACTACAACTACACCATGTCCCCTTCCAGTGTTAGCTGCCACCATGGTGTCCAGAACCACAGGCTGTGGCAAGGGGACGAGAGTCCCAGGCTGTCCTCAAAATGTGGGGACCACAGCCATAGGTTGTCCTGCAAGTTAGGGGACGAGAGTCCCAGGTTGTCCTGCAAGTTTGGGGACGAGAGCCCAAGGTTGTCTTCCAAGTTTCGCCCACCATTACCTACAGGCAGGCCTACTGCAATTCAGCATGAAATACCAGCAAGCATGATTACCAGCACCCCAACCTCTTGCGACCAGAGGGCTAGCAGCCGCACTCCTAGCGATAGCCCCTGCTTACCAAACAAGGTCAACTCCAAACAGTCAGGTCAGTCAAATGACAGCAAGCTGGGAGAGGGAATGAACCAGACGAGTGACAGAAGAAGTATCTCCCCGGCCACTAGCCCTCACATGGCCCGTAAGCTGGCGGAGGACGCTACCAAGCTGTCCACTATCTTCATGGACAGGAGGACTCCCTCCCAGGCTAACTCCACCAGGTCAGAGAGCCCCAAGTCTGGCTACATCTCCAGGGAGTCTCAATCCTACGCCACCCTCCACGGCCAGGGTTCTCCAGCACAGCCCCACCCTGAAGCTAACACCCACACACACTTACAGGACCATAGGTGGACAGACAAGGAGTCTCTTAGAGCTGGACCCCACTCCAGAGAGTCTAGACCAGGTCAAAGACAGGGGCAAGCCTCCCCCCTCCTACTGCAGAAAGGAATCTCCTCCCCTACTATGCCAGCTACGCTGCACCTGGTGGTAGCGTCCCACACTCCTATCATAGACCCTCAGCTGCAGAGAGCTGAGCTGCTGATGAAAGACAGCCCCACCCTGCACCGCCACCAGCCCCCGCAGTACATGGGAGACCGGGGTTCCCCCAGCCTGGAGAGGAGACCGTATGACACCCGCTTTGACAGAGGAGGTCCGAGGGACAACCCGGAGAGCAGCAGGCGCCTGATTATAGGACTTGACATGGAGCCGCCAGAGAGCTGGAGCTCCAGGATGCAGCAGTGGAGGGAGAATGGGTCCGTTGCGGACAGGGAGGACTCCAATAGTGAGAGTCCGACTGCTGATGGTGATGAAGTCTATGTGGTGACCAAGGAGGAGCTGCAGCAGAGGAGGGATGGAGCAGCTGTGTTGGGGTATAAACATGGGGTAATCAGGGAGCAGAGGGGGGAGACCCAGGACCATAGTGGGGCACTGGGGTCTTCCCAAAGCTCCAGTGGAGTGACAGGCAGTCTGGGGGAGAGCACTCAGCCAGAGAGGGACTGTCTCTCTCCAGAGACATCCAGCCAGTCCAGCCAGAAGAGCAATGACACTGAAGAGACAGCTTCTGGGATGCAGGTGTGTGTGTGTGTTTGTGAGCGACTGTTTACATGTGTACATTATACCTTATGTATCACCTACTCAATCATTCTCATTGTCTGTTGTGTTGTAGTCGGAAAGCGGTTCCTCTGTGCTGGGCCCATCCTTGCACTCCCAGAAGATTGCCCGTGCCAAATGGGAGTTCCTGTTTGGACAGCCCATAGAGGACAGCCATGATTCTAAAGGTGGGTGGTCCTGAAAGAGCTCTAATGCTGAGTTCATAGCCAAGTGGGAAGGTGGTATTTACCATATAAACTCAGCAAAAAAAGAAACGTCCTCACTGTCATCTGCGTTTATTTTCAGCAAATTTAACATGTGTAAATATTTGTATGAACATAAGATTCAACAACTGAGAAAAACTGAACAAGATCCACAGACCTGTGACTAACAGAAATTAAATAATTTGTCCCTGAACAAAGGGGAGGGGGTCAAAATCAAAAAGTAACAGTCAGTATGTGGTGTGGCCACCAGCTGCATTAAGTACTGCAGTGCATCTCCTCCTCATGGACTGCACCAGATTTGCCAGTTCTTGCTGTGAGATGTTACCCCACTCTTCCACCAAGGCACCTGCAAGTTCCCGGACATTTCGGGGGGAAATGGCCCTAGCCCTCACCCTCCGATCCAACAGGTCCCAGACGTGCTCAATGGGATTGAGATCTGGGCTCTTCGCTGGCCATTGCAGAACACTGACATTCCTGTCTTACAGGAAATCACGCACAGAACGAGCAGTATGGCTGGTGGCATTGTCATGCTGGAGGGTCATGTCAGGATGAGCCTGCAGGAAGGGTACCACATGAGGGAGGAGGATGTCTTCCCTGTAACGCACAACGTTGAGATTGCCTGCAATGACAACAAGCTCAGTCCGATGATGCTGTGACATACCACCCCAGACCATGACGGACCCTCCACCTCCAAATTGATCCCGCTCCAGAGTACAGGCCTCGGTGTAACGCACATTCCTTCGACGATAAACGCAAATCCGACCATCACCCCTGGTGAGACAAAACCGCGACTCGGGTTTGTGACCATAGGCGACGTTGTTGCCGGTGATGTCTGGTGAGGACCTGCCTTACAACAGGCCTACAAGCTCTCAGTCCAGCCTCTCTCAGCCTATTGCGGACAGTCAAAGCACTGATGGAGGGATTATGCGTTCCTGGTGTAACTCAGGCAGTTGTTGTTGCCATCCTGTACCTGTCCCGCAGGTGTGATGTTCGGATGTACCAATCCTGTGCAGGTGTTGTTACATGTGGTCTGCCACTGCAAGGACGATCAGCTGTCCGTCCTGTCTCCCTGTAGTGCTGTCTTAGGCGTCTCACAGTACGGACATTGCAATTTATTGCCCTGGCCACATCTGCAGTCCTCATGCCTCCTTGCCGCATGCCTAAGGCATATTCATGCAGATGAGCAGGGACCCTGGGCATCTTTCTTTTGGTGTTTTTCAGAGTCAGTAGAAAGGCCTCTTTAGTGTCCTCAGTTTTCATAACTGTGACCTTAATTGCCTACCGTCTGTAAGCTGTTAGTGTCTTAACGACCGTTCCATAGGTGCATGTTCATTAATTGTCTATGGTTCATTGAACAAACATGGGAAACAGTGTTTAAACCCTTTACAGTGAAGATCTGTGAAGTTATTTGGATTTTTATGAATTATCTTTGACAGACAGGGTCCTGAAAAAGGGACGTTTCTTTTTTTGCTGAGTTTACAACTGGGAAAAATGTACTTGAACATCCCTCCAACTGGTTATTACTAGTGGGAAACAAAGGACATCCAGCCAACTTGACACAACAATGGGAAGCATTGGAGTCAACATGGGCCAGCATCCATGTGGAACGCTTTCAACAACTTGTAGTCCATGCCCTGACAAATTGAGACTATTCTGAGGGAAAAAGGGGTGCAACTCAATAGTCGGAAGGTGTTCCTAATGTTTTGTGCACTCAGTGTACATGAAAGCTGTTCTTTTAGTTTATGGTTGACGCAACATGTTGGCCATTAGCCAATCAGCGTTTCTCAAACTAGTTCAAAGCACGTGAATGCATCCAACTGGAAATTACAACCTTCCCACTTGGTTATGGACGCAGGATTTGCCTCACTGTCTTACTCTTCCTCCTCCAGTTCAGACTTCCTAGTTCATCAGCCCCTTCTCGTAAACAAGCAGCTACTTTCACAATACTCCTGTAATCCAATTAGCTCTGGCTAGCTTTGGCTTTAGCGCCATCATGGCCTGGCATCAGCTCTGTCCTTATTAAAGTCTGACTCTCTTCCTTCTCAAACAAACACTTTCTTTGTTTGCCTTTATTGATAGTTTAGAGTCTAGACATCTCAGCCTCATACATAGCTAATGTGTTTCCTGTTAAGTATTTGGACTTTAGAGAATCTGTTCCCTTGCTTTTGATTACATTTTCTTTATCTCTGCATCTCTCTCACTCATTTTTCATCCATCCCTATTATGTTACAGTACTCAGTTCATCCCAGACAGTCTGTTATAGGTCCCAAAACAGTGAATGTCAATAAACAGTACCACTGTAATAACAATCTATACATTTAGAACAGGTCATTTTACTAAGTGCTACCAAAACGTTGAATGCTATTACCGTAGTCAGACCACTCAATACTCAATCATAATGGAATACAATTTAAAAAATGACAACTGATCTTTAGAACAGGACTTTAAAAAAAAGAAAAAGTTTTGCATGGTTTTTAGAACAGGCTAATTGTTCTATATTATTCCTACTCACTTTTACATGCTCACTTTGTCTCTTTTGATATCCCAGACTCCTCTCAAGCCCCCCTGAGTGGGACCTCCAGTGAGTCTCCCTTGCCCACCTCCTCCCTGCTCCTGAAGCCCACAGGTCACTGGAGGGGATGGGACGATGAGAGTCAGAGTTTATCCTATCACGATGTCCAGCAGGTGGTGGATTTGGTGACTCCGCCCCCGGTCACTGTGGTTGGCTTCTCGCCCACGACGGGTATCATCCGGAGAGCCATCAACTACGCTGAGACGGACTTAGATGCAGTGCCCCTGAAATGCTATAGGGAAACAGACCTAGATGAGGTGATATTGGCTGAGAGAGAGCAGGAGGAGGTGGACTCTGCCTTTGGGAGTAACCGCAGTGTGCTCGGCACCTCTGCCTCCAGCGCCAGTACTATAGTACGCACTGACGGAGAGGAGGACGAGCTGGAGGAGGACGAGCTGGAGGAAGAGGAGGAGGTGGTGAGCTGGGCCAGTGTGAGGATGCAGGGGGATAAGAAGAGACAGCATGCCACCCAGGAGGACAATCAGGTGTACAGTCTGCTGCTGAAGGGGTGAGATATTCACTGCAGTTCAGACACACCATACCCTGTAGTCAGTATGTAAAGCATTTATAGAGACACAAATATAGTAGATATTTGCCAATCAGATACCTCATGTGTTCCTAATACATTCTACATGGTTTCTTCCTGTAGTTGTCCCCTGGACCACATATCGGATGCCCAATCAGCCCTGAAGTCCCCCGTCTCAGTGTTCAGCCCTCGCAGGACCTCAGTTGACAGCCTGGACTCTTTCAGCCGCCACTTCGAAAGGATCATGGAGTCTCACCGAGCCAAGGGCACCTCCTACAGCAGCCTGGACAGCGTTGACCTCTTGACCTCCAGCGGCCCGCCCATATTCACCTTTGACTTGCCCACCCTCACCCCTGAGATCCAGAGCCAAATTTGTGAGAGTGCGCGTCATATCATGGAGCTGAGTTTTGCCCCCTTGGCCCATCCAGAGCTCCCTAGTGTGTCTGACCCCACCTGCTCTGAGAACACCCTGGCCCCCACAGGAGAGGGGCTCAGCAGCACCTCTGAGCAGGATTATACTTCAGGAGGGAAGTCCCAGTTGGAGAAAGACTGCTTGCGAACTAACTTACACTTGCCTCTCATCAGGTGAGTGACAGACAAACGTGGACAGTGGACATCTAAGGTCTGTTTCATTTTGTATCAGCTTCTCTGCAGTCTCCGTGCAGGAGAAAGTGGTCGCACGTGCACACACACACACACACACACACACACACACACACACAGCTGCACACACAACATTTTAACAATCTCTAAAGAATTGTTTAGCGTTGATATCTCTTGAGTGCATTTGTGTGTTTGTTTGCCATTGTTCGCAGGGGCGTGTGCTGGCAGATGGTGATGGTGGCAACACATTTTGTTATATGAAGACCCTATTATAAGATATAGGGTCATATTATGTAGTTTCATAATGATGAACAGCTTATGCTGCATTGGTAATAAATCTCTTTACTGCTGCTAGACGACCACTGTCACTAAAATCTCATGCCATGTGTTGTCCCTGGAATGGCTGTTCCCAATTACTTTGATTACATTTAGATGTTTAGGGCCTATAATCTAAGCATGTGTGACTGGCATATGTTTGGTCTGGCATTTCCAATATTGACCGATAGTGTCTGCTTTGCATACAGCTGTTTTGATCAGAATATGACTGACCTGACAAAATTAACCGTGTAGACATACACTACGTGACCAAAAGTAGCTGGTCCCCCCTTTGCTGCTGTAACAGCCTTCACTCTTCTGGGAAGGCTTTCCACTATATGTTGGAAAATTGCTGCAGGGACTTGCTTCCATTCAATCATGAGCATTAGTGAGGTCAAGCGGTTGTTGGGAGATTAGGCCTGGCTCGCGGAAGACGTTCCAATTCATTCCAAAGGTGTTCGATGGTGTTGAGGTCAGGGCTCTGTACAGGCCAGTCAAGTTCTTCCACACCGATCTCGACAAACCATTTCTGTGTGGACCTCGCTTTTTGCACAGGGACATTGTCATGCTAAAACAGGAAAGGGCCTTTCCCCAAACTGTTGCCACAAAGTTGTAAGCACAGAATCGTGTAGAATGTCATTGTATGCTGTAGAGTTAAGATTTCCCTTCACTGGAACTAAGGGGTGTAGCCCGACCCATGAAAAACAGTCCTAGACCATTAATCGTACTCCACCAAACTTTACAGTTGGCACTATGCATTGGGGCAGGTATCGTTCTCCTGGCATCCGCCAAACCCAGATTCGTCTGTTGGGCTGCCAGATGGTGAAGCGTGATTCATCACTCCAGAGAAAGTGTTTCCACTGCTCCAGAGTCCAGTGGCGGCGAGCTTTACACCACTCCAGCCGACACTTGCCGATCTTAGGCTTGTGTGCGGCTGCTCGGCCATTGAAACCCATTTCATGACGCTCGCGACGAACAGTTATTAGGCTGACGTTGCTTCCAGAGGCTGTTTGGAACTCGGTAGTGAGTGTTGCAACCGAGGACTGATGATTTTTACAGGCTTCAGCGCTCGTGTGTCCCGTTCTGTGAGCTTGTGTGGCCTACCACTTCGCGGCTGAGACGTTGTTGCTCCTAGACGTTTCCACTTCACAATAACAGCACTTACAGTTGACCGGGGCAGCTTTAGCAGAAATTCGATAAACTGACTTGTTGGAAAGGTAGCAAGCATCCTATTACAGTGCCACATTGAAAGTCACTGAGCTCTTCAGTAAGGCCATTCTACGGCCAATGTTTGTCTATAGAGATTGCATGGCGGTGTGCTCGATTTTATACACCTGTCAGCAACGGGTGTGGCTGAAATCGGCAAATCCACTAATTTGAAGGGGTGTCCACATACTTTTTTTGTGTGTATATGGTGTACTTTATATGCCTGTGGAACTCAACCGCAGAAATTCAGTTGTACCACTAGATGAGGCCAGAGACCCACTGTTTCTTTTGTTGAATGTTTATCCAGAAATTCGTTTTGAGTACAGTACTGTCTGTAACATGGAGGGATTGTGTGTGTTGTGGTTTGAATTCCTGTGATTTGGTCTCAGCGGTATGATACTTTTTTGGTTAAAGTATTCATGTGGACTTTTGATTGGATGTGTGTGCCTGATGTTTTACTTGAAAAGTGAACAAGTGTAATGTAGAGTAACTAAATTGGTAATTTTCATTGCAAGGTGTAGGTTATCAGTCCCTCCAACCCTGCTAAGAATGGAGTTATTATAACTTTGTTTATGAGACAAATTCTATTAATATAGGCCTGAGAAAATCTAGGTACTCGGGCCCTACTAGTGAATGTTCATATACAGTATGCATACGTGTACATTATATAAAACAAATAATGAGTATACCAAACATGAGGAACACCTTCCTAAAATTGAGTTGCACCCCGCCCTCCCTTCCACAGGGATGCTGGCCCATGTTGACTCCAATACTTCCCACAGTTGTGTCAAGTTGGCTGGATACACAGGTGAAACTGTTGAGCGTGAAAAACCCAGCAGCGTTGCAGTTCTTGACACAAGCTGGTGCGCCTGGCACCTACTGCCATATCCATTTCAAAGGCACTTAAATATTTTGACTTGCCCATTCACCCTCTGAATGGCATACACACAATCCATGTCTCAATTGTCTGATGGCTTAACAATCCTTCTTTAACTTGTCTCCTTCTCTTCATCTACACTGATATGAAGTGGATTTAACAATTGGGATCATAACTTTCAACTGGTCAGTCTGTCATGGAAAGAGCAAGTGTTCTTAATGTTTCGTACACTCAGTGTATGTTCTACTGTATGTGTAGACCTTCTCATATCCATTGTATCTTCCCATCCAGATCAAATCAACATTTATAGGCCACAAACACATGGTTAGGAGATGTTATTGCGAGTGTAGCGAAATGCTTATGCTTCTAGATCCGACAGTGCAGCAGTTTCTAACAGGTAATATCTAACAATTCTACAACAAAACCTAATACACACAATCTAGTAAAGGAATGGGATGAGAATATATAAGTATAAAATATATGGATGAGCAGTGACAGAGCAGCTAAGATGCAATAGATAGTAAAGTATATAGTATATACATATGAGATGAGTAATGTGAGATATGTAAACATTCTTAAAGTGACATTATTAAAGTGACTAGTGTTCCATTTATTAAAGTGGCCAATGATATCAAGTCTGTAGGTAGGCAGCCGCCTCTCTGTGCTAGTGATGGCTGTTTAAACTGTTAGGGCTAGGGGGCAGTATTTACACGGCCGGATAAAAAACGTACCTGATTTAATCTGGTTACTACTCCTGCCCAGTAACTAGAATATGCATATAATTATTGGCTTTGGATAGAAAACACCCTAAAGTTTCTAAAACTGTTTGAATGGTGTCTGTGAGTATAACAGAACTCATATGGCAGGCAAAAACCTGAGAGATTCCATACAGGAAGTGACCTGTCTGACAAGTTCTTGTTCATCTTGGCTCTTTTTATTGAAGACTGAGGATCTTTGCTGTAACGTGACACTTCCTACGGCTCCCATAGGCTCTCAGAACCCGGGAAAAAGCTGAATGATATCGAGGCAGCCCCAGGCTGAAACACATTAGCGCGTTTGGAAAGTGGCCGATCAGAGGGCCATTAGACTAAGGCTCGTCGTGCACGAGGGGATTGCATGCTTTTACTTTCTCTCTCGTTGAATGTAAACAGGCTTTGCCGGTCGGAATATTATCGCTTTTTTACGAGAAAAATGGCATAAAAATTGATTTTAAACAGCGGTTGACATGCTTCGAAGTACGGTAATGGAGTATTTAGAAATGTTTTGTCACGAAATGCGCCGTGCTCGTAACCCTTATTTACCCTTTCGGATAGTGTCTTGAACGCACAAACAAAACGCCGCTGTTTGGATATAACAATGGATTATTTGGGACCAAACCAACATTTGTTATTGAAGTAGAAGTCCTGGGAGTGCATTCTGACGAAGAACACCGAAGGTAATCAAACTTTTCTAATAGTTTGGTGAAGGCTAAACTTGCTGGGTGTCTAAATAGCTAGCCCTGTGATGCCGGGCTATCTACTTAGAATATTGCAAAATGTGCTTTCACCAAAAAGCTATTTTAAAATCGGACATATCGAGTGCATAGAGGAGTTCTGTATCTATAATTCTTAAAATAATTGTTATGCTTTTTGTGAACGTTTATCGTGAGTAATTTAGTAAATTGTTAGTAAATTCACCGGAAGTTTGCGGGGGGTATGCTAGTTCTGAACGTCACATGCTAATGTAAAAAGCTAGTTTTTGATATAAATATGAACTTGATTGAACAAAACATGCATGTATTGTATAACATAATGTCCTAGGTGTGTCATCTGATGAAGATCATCAAAGGTTAGTGCTGCATTTAGCTGTCTTCTGGGTTTTTGTGACATTATATGCTAGCTTGAAAAATGGGTGTCTGATTATTTCTGGCTGGGTACTCTGCTGACATAATCTAATGTTTTGCTTTCGTTGTAAAGCCTTTTTGAAATCGGACAGTGTGGTTAGATTAACGAGAGTCTTGTCTTTAAAATGCTGTAAAATAGTCATATGTTTGAGAAATTGAAGTAATAGCATTTCTAAGGTATTTGAATAACGCGCCACAGGATTCCACTGGCTGTTACGTAGGTGGGACGATTTGGTGCCACCTACCCTAGAGAGGTTAACAATCTGATGGCCTTGAGACAGAAGCTGTTTTTAAATCTCTCTGTCCCAGCTTTGATGCACCTATGCTGACCTTGCCTTCTGGATGGAAGCGGGGTGAACAGGTAGTGGCTTGGGTGGTTATTGTCCTTGATGATCTTTTTTGCCTCCCTGTGACATCGGGTGGTGTAGGTGTCCTGGAGGGCAGGTAGTTTGCCCCCGGTGATGCGTTGTGCAGACCGCACCATCCTCTGGAGAGCCCTGCGGTTGTTAGCGGTGCAGTTGCTATACCAGGCGGTGATACAGCCCGACAGGATGCTCTCAATTGTGCACCTGTAAAAGTTTAGATTTTTTTTCAGCCTCCTGAGGTTGAAGAGGCACTGTTGCGCCTTCTTCACCACACTGTCTGGGTGGACCATTTCAGTTTGTCGGTGATGTGTACACCGAGGAACTTTCCACCTTCTCCACTGTGTCCCGTTGATGTGGATAGGGGGGTGCTCCCTTTGCTGTTTCCTGAAGTCCACGATCATCTCTTTTGTTTTGCTGACATTGAGAGGTTATTTTCCTGACACCACACTCCGAAGGCCCTCACCTCCTCCCTGTAGGCTGTCTCGTTGTTGTTGTTAATCAAGCCTACCATCTGTAGTGTCGTCTGCAAACTTGATGATTGATTTGGAGGCGTGCATGGCCACGCAATCGTGGGTGAACAGAAATACAGGAGAGTGTTGAGGATCAGCGGAGTGGAGATGTTGTTTCCTACCTTCACCACCTGGGGGCGGCGCGTCGGGAAGTCCAGGACCCAGTTGCACAGGGCGGGGTCGAGACCTAGGGTCTCAAGCTTAATGATGAGTTTGGAGGGTACTATGGTGTTGAATGCTAAGCTGTAGCCAATGAACAGCATTCTTACATAGGTATTCCTCTTGTCCAGATGGGATAGGGCAGTATGCAGTGTGATGGCGATTGTATCGTCTGTGGACCTGTTAGGGCGGTAAGCAAATTGGAGTGGGTCTAGGTTAACAGGTAAGGTGGAGGTGATATGATCTTTGACTAGTCTCTCTAAGCACTTAATAATGACAGAAGTGAGTGATACGGGGCAATAGTCATTTACTTCAAATTGTATTAGTCACATGTGCCGAATACAACAGGTGTAGAGCTTACAGTGAAATGCTTACTTAAGAGCCCCTAACCAACAATGCAGTATACAAAATATGAGTAAGAATAAGAAATAAAAGTAACAAGTAATTAAAGAGCAGCCTTAAAATAACAATAGCGAGACTATACAGGGGGGTACCGGTACTGAGTCAATGGGTGGGGGCACCGGTTAGTTGAGGTAATATGTACATGTAGGTAGAGTTATTAAAGTGATTATGCATAGATGATAACAACAGAGTAGCAGCGGTGTAAAATAGGGGGGGCAATGCAAATAGTCTTGGTAGCCATTTGATTTGGGGTAGAAGATGTTTAGAAGCCTCTTAGACCTAGACTTGGCACTCCGGTACCGCTTGCCGTGCGGTAGCAGAGAGAACAGTCTATGACTAGGGTGGCTGGAGTGTTTGACAATGTTTAGGGCCTTCCTCTGACACCGCCTGGTGTAGAGGTCCTGGATGGCATGAAGCTTGGCCTCAGTGATGTACTGGGCTTTGAGGGCACTATGGTGTTGAACGCTGAGCTGTAGTCAATGAATAGCATTCTCACATATGTGTTCCTTTTGTCCAGGTGGGAAAGGGCAGTGTGGAGTGCAATAGAGATTGCATCATCTGTGGATCTGTTAGGGCGGTATGTAAACTGGAGTGGTTCTAGGGTTTCTGGGATAATGGTGTTGACGTGAGCCATGACCAGCCTTTCAAAGCACTTTGTGACTACAGACGTGAGTGCTACGTTTCGGTAGTAATTTAGGCAGGTTACCTTAGTGTTCTTGGGCACAGGGACTATGGTGGTTTGCTTAAAACATGTTGGTAGGGAGAGGTTGAAAATGTCAGTGAAGACACTTGCCAGTTGGTCAGTGCATGCTCGCAGTACATGTCCTGGTAATCCGTCTGGCCCTGCGAACTTGTGAATGTTGACATGTTTCAAGGTCTTGCTCACATCAGCTGAAGGGTGTGCTTGAAAGGATGCACATAACTCTGCAGTGTTGGGTTGTATTGGAGAGAGTCTCAGTCTTAAATAATTTCACAGTCTGTGCCTGTATTTAGTTTTCATGCTAGTGAGGGCCGAGAATCCACTCTCACGTAGGTTCGTGGTTGCAAAGGTTATCAGTATCTTAACAGTGCTATTTGCCAAGGCAAGAAACTCTGAGCGCAGCCCTATCCATAAATCTGGCAGTGGCTTCTGATTAAATCCAATTTTTACAGAGCTGCTTGTTGCAATTTCGATGAGGCTCTCTTGTTCAGATATCGGTAAGTAGACTGGAGGCAGGGCATGAAAGGGATAACGAATCCAGTTGTTTGTGTCATCCGTTTCGGGTAAGTACCTGTGTAATTGCGCACCCAATTCACTCGGGTGCTTCGCTGTATCACATTTGACATTGTCATTTTCACACAAACAATTCAACAATAATGGAAAGATCTGTGTGTTGTCCTTGTTAATGCAGACAGGGAAAAGCTCCAACTTCTTAATCGTAGCCTCAATTTTGTCCCACGCATTGAATATAGTTGCGGAGAGTCCCTGTAACCCTAGATTCAGATCATTCAGGCGAGAAAAAACATCACCCAGATAGGCCAGTCATGTGAGAAACTTGTCATCATGCAAGCAGTCAGACACGTGAAAATTATGGTCAGTAAAGAAAACTTTAAGTTCGTTAATCAATTTTAAAAAACGTGTCAATACTTTGCCCCTTGATAACCAGCACACTTCTGTATGTTGTAAAAGCATTACATGGTCGCTGCCCATATCATTGCCTAGTGCAGAAAATACACGAGAGTTCAGGGGCCTTGCTTTAACAAAGTTAACCATTTTCACTGTAGTGTCCAAAACGTCTTTCAAGCTGCAGGCATTAATTTGGCAGCAAGAGCCTCTCGGTGGATGCTGCAGTGTACCCAAGTGGCGTCGGGAGCAACTGCTTGCACGTGTGTTACCACTCCATTATGTCTCCCTGTCGTGGCTTTTGCGCCATCAGTACAGATACCAACACATCTTGACCACCAAAGTCCATTTGATGTCACAAAGCTGTCCAGTACTTTAAAAATATCCTCTCATATTGTCCTGGTTTCCAGTGGTTTGCAGAAGAGGATGTCTTCCTTAATTGACCACCCATAAACGTAACGGACATATACCAGGAGCTGTGCCAGGCCCGCCACGGCTGTTGACTCATCCAGCTGTAATGCATAAAATTCACTGTCTTGTATGTGAAGCAGTAATTATTTCAAAACATCTGCCATGTCACTGATGCGTCGTGAAACAGTGTTGTTTGATGAAGTCATTGTATAGTTGTTTTGGCCTTTTCCTCGAGCATTGCCCTAGCCATATCTGCGGCAGCAGGAAGAATTAAGTCCTCCACAATAGTATGGGGATTGCCTGTCCTAGCCACTTCGTAGCTGACCATATAATACACTCCTAGCACCTTCTTATTCATGGTATCTGTTGCTTTTATACATGTCTTACTACTCGAAAGTTGTCTTAGATCTCGCTCAAAAAACTCCCGTGGCTTATTTTTCTAATTGGCATGTTTTGTTTCGAAATGTCTGCGCAAGAGTGACGGTTTCATCGAGTTGTAAGATAGTACTTTTGCATGTATAACAAACTATGACTGAGGAAAGGCACTACTCCCAATGTAAGTGAACCCCAAATCAATGTAGTTCTCATCATATTTGCGCCTCTTCGATGGTCCAAAGTCCGTCTGTTGTTTGGTGCTTTCCCGAGTAAGGGGGCAGTAGCTCGTCGGCTGCATCAGATTCTGTCAGTGTCCATGCTAGCTAGGCTAACAACAAATGTAGAATTACTGATGCTAGCATTGGATGTGCTCGTGGAAGCAGAACAACTTGTGTCGGCGGCAGGTGTAGTACTGCTGGTAGTAGCACTACTACTGGTAGAGCTGGTATGTGTCTCTTTGGACACGGGCCTTGCTTTTTTTTTAACCATTTATCAATTTTCGAGCAAATGAAATGAACAGCAGCTACGTTTGGCTACATACAGACCGTTAGTGGAATTCCCGCGAGAGAGTAACGGTTAATGTGATTGGATGTTTAATTATTTGACTAGGCTACCTGTATTTGACATTGTCCTGTTATTTCGCTGAACACTAGATGGTTTAATTGTATTTTTGGCAGTGAAACAAGGCTACTCAGGCAAGGAAAAAAAACTCACCCAAATGAATAGCCCCATTGGAAAATATAGATGGACTGTTTGAAAATGTGAAGATAAAAAAAAAACCCCGAATAATTATAATAATATATGTTTTTAATTGCGCGTACCCCTGACGGCATTGCGCGTATCCCCGACGGCATTGCGTGTACCCCCAGTTTGGGAATACCTGCTGTAGGCTACTTTGATTAGCTTTCATTCCTACTTGTTTGGCTTTACTGAAACATTTGTTCCTTGATTGTTGCTTTAAATCTGATACATGTGTATTTTCTGAGATATATAGGAGCTGACTGAGATGTGAAATCAGAAAGTAGGTTAGAAACATAAAAAGGGGGGTCAGTGGGAGAGAGGGAATGTAAGGGGAGACAAAGAGAGGAAGAGAAGAGTGAGGGGATAGGTGGGGGTTTGCAGCCATGGAGAGAGGAAATGCATACCTTCTCCAGCAGCGGAAAATAGCCCAGCTGATGAGCGATTCGCAGAGAGAGGCACACACAGACCAATACAGACCGAGAGAGAGGGCAGTGAGAGAGTGAAAGACTGAGACTGACCAAGTGTAACTTTGAGTTCAACAAAGATCCTGCCAAGTTATTACCACATACTGTGTCCACCAGCTTGGATACTTCAAAGTTTGGAACGAGAGAGCTACAGGGAGCTGGATAGGGAAGAGGGAAGGAGAGTGAGAGTGTGTGAGAGAGAGAGTGGCAGACAGGACGGCAGGGGAGGGCAGCAACAGGCTAAAGGCAACAGATTAGGGCGCCAAATAAGGCAGAGAGAGAATCCAGACACAAAGGAGGGGAAATGGAAGAGAAGATGTGGTGAAATGCACATTGAAGATCCTGCTAGGCTCAGGCTGAGAGCAGGGCGGTGTCCACGTGTGGCTAGACAGTGGGCAGAGGATCGCTGTGGTCAGTAGATCCGACTGTTGACTGCCAGGGTTACCTCACCGCCGAATGCCGTGGTTGGGTACGAAAGGGGCGTGGCTCTGGGGACAATATGGCACAGTATTTTCTCTGCTGGGGGGGCGGGGCTTTGGAAGACATGTGCCTGGATGCCCCCTACCCGGCCATCTACCGGTGAGTTCCTCACTTCACTGTACTTTACCTCCAGTGGTCTGTTTGTTTGTCTGTCTGTCTGAGTTGTGTGGACCCAGACAGTGTTAAAGGGATAGTTCACCCAAATTACAAAATTAGATATTTGTTTCCTTACTCTGTAAGCAGTCTATGGCCAAGGTATGACAGCAATCCATGCTTTGGTTTAGTTTCCCTGGCACTTATTCCAAATACTAACGTTTTAGTATTTGTGGCACGTATCCCGTTCAAGTCATGGGAGCAATATGAGCCTTTTTTGCACATAATAAATTATAAATAAATAATAAAAATAAATCAATTATAAATAATCAGAAAGTATCTAAAATTGGTTGTGAAGCTCACTAAAGTCACTTAACAATGATTTGAACATGATGTGCGAAAAATGCTAACATCGGTTCCATGACCGTTAGCATTTGGAAACTTTGCTTGCCACTGCTAGGGAAACTAAACCAAAGCATGGATTGCTGTCATACCGTCTACGTAGACTGCTTACAGGGTAAGGAAACCAATGTGCCATTTTGTAATTTGAGTGAACTATCCCTTTAAGGCAGTGTTTCCCAAACTCAGTCCTGGGTGCCCTAAATGGTGCATATTTCGTTTTTTGCCCTAGCGCTACACAGCTGATTAAATTAATCAACTCATCATCAAGCTTTGATTATTTGAATCTGCTGTTTATTGCTAGGGCAAAAACCAAAACGTGCACCCCTGTGAGGCTTTGATTATTTGAATCTGCTGTTTATTGCTAGGGCAAAAACCAAAACGTGCACCCCTGTGAGGCCTCAGGACCGAGTTCGGGAAACTCTGCTTTAAGTTCTCAAAGAAAGTGGAGGCTTACTTTATCAGGTGCTTGTTTGTAATGAATGGTCCAATGTTATGAATAATTAAGTGTGAAATGATTATGAACAAGATGGCGCCGACAGAGATGGTCGCCTCGCTTCGAGTCCTTAGGAAACTATGCAATTCCCCCCCCCCCCCCCGAAGCGGATCCTCTGTTTGGACCACCACCCAGGACAATGGATCTAATCCCAGAAGCCGACCCAAGACAACTGCGGGGCAGAAGGAGTGGCCTTCTGGTCAGGCTCCGTAGATGTGCACATCGCCCACCGCTCCCGAGTATACTACTCGCCGATGTCCAGTCTCTTGACAACAAGGTAGACGAAATTCAAGCAAGGGTTGCCTTCGAGAGACATCAGAGATTGTAACATTCTCTGTTTCATGGAAACATGGCTCTCGGGATATGTTGTCGGAATCAGTTCAGCCACCGGGCTTCTCCATGCATCGCGCCAACAGAGATAAACACCTCTCTGGGAAGAGGAAGGGCGGGGTGTCATGCCCTGACCCAAGAGAGACGGTTTATTTCTCTATTTTGTTCAGTCAGGGTGTGGGGTGGGCATTCTATGTTTTGTATTTCTTTGTTTTGGGCCGAGTATGGTTCCTAATCAGAGGCAGCTGTCTATCGTTGTCTCTGATTAGGAATCATACTTAGGCAGCCTTTTCCCACCTGTGTTTGTGGGTAGTTGTTTTCTGTTTAGTTTTCTGTACCTGACAGAACTGTGCGGTTTCGTTTCCCTTTGTTAATTTGTTAGAGTGTTTGTTTGATCTAAATAAATATCATGAACACGTACCACGCTGCATCTTGGTCACCTCTCTACGACGATCGTTACACAGGGGTGTATGCTTTATGATTAACAACTCATGGTGTAATCATAACAACATACAGGAACTCAAGTCCTTCTGCTCACCCGACCTAGAATTCCTCACAATCAAATGCACGCAATATTACCTTCCAAGAGAATTCTTGTCAGTTATCGTCACAGCTGTGTACATTCCCCCTCAAGCAGACACCAACATGGCCCAAAAGGAACTTCACTGGACTCTATGTAAACTGGAAACCATATATCCTGTGGCTGCATTTATTGGAGCTGGGGATTTTAACAAAGCAAATTTGAGAACAAGGCTATCTAAATTCTATCAGCATATTGATTGCACTATGCGCCGGGGTAATACATTCGACCACTGCTACTCTAACTTCCACGATGCATACAAAGTCCTCCCCCTCCCTCCCTTCGGCAAATCCGACCACGACGCCATCTTGCTCCTACCGTCTTATAGGCAGAAAATCGAACAGGATGTACCAATGACTAGAAACATTCAACGCTGGTCTGACCAATCGGGATCCACGCTTCAAGATTGTTTTGATCACGTGGACTGGAATATGTTCCGGTCAGCCTCAGAGAATAACATCGACATATACGCTGACTCTATGAGTGAATTTATAAGGAAGGGCATTGGAGATGTTGTACCCAATGTGACTATTAAAACCTACCCTAACCAGAAACTGTGGATGGATGGCGGCATTCGTGCAAAACTGAAACCACCTCATTTAACCATGAAAAGAGGTCTGTGAATGTGGCTGAATATAAACAGTGTAGTTATTCCCTCTGAAAGGCAATCAAACAAGCAAAATGCCGGTACAGGGACAAAGTGGAGTCGCAATTCAACGGCTCAGACATGAGACGTATGTGGCAGGGTCTACAGGAAATCACTGACTACAAAAAGAAAACCAGCTACGTCACGGACACAGTCGTCACGCTTCCAGACAAGCTAAACACCTTCTTTGCCCGCTTTGAGGATAATTCAGTGCCACCGTCGCGGCCCGCTAACAAGAACTGCGCCCTCTCCTTCTCCGTGGCCAAAGTGAGTAAAACATTTAAACGTGTTAACCCTCGCAAGGCTGCTGGCCCAGACGGCATCCCTAGCCACGTCCTCAGAGCATGCGCAGACCAGCTGGCTGGTGTGTTTACGGGCATATTCAATCACTCCCTATCCCAGTCTGCTGTCGCCACATGCTTCAAGATGGCCACCATTGTTCCTGTACCCAAGAAGGCAAATATAACTGAACTAAATGACTACCGCCCTGTAGCACTCACTTCTGTCATCATGAAGTGCTTTGAGAGACTAGTCAAGGATCATATCACCTCCACCTTACCGGCCACCCTAGACCCACTTCAGTTTGCATACCGCCCTAACAGGTCCACAGACGATGCAATCGCCATCACACTGCATACTGCCCTATCCCATCTGGACAAAAATAATACCTATGTAAGAATGCTGTTCATTGACTACAGCTCAGCATTCAACACCATAGTACCCTCCAAGCTCATCATCAAGCTGGAGGCCCTGAGCCTCAACCCCGCCCTGTGCAATTGGGTCCTGGACTTCCTGACGGGCTTCCCCCAGGTGGTGAAGGTAGGAAACAACATCTCCACCTCGCTGACCCTCAACACTGGGGCCCCACAAGGGTGCGTTCTCAGCCCCCTCCTGTGCTCCCTGTTAATCCACAACTGCGTGGCCATGCACGCCAACAACTCAATCATCAAGTTTGCAGGTGACACGACAGTATTGGGCTTGATTACCAACAACTGACGAGACAGCCTACAGGGAGGAGGTGAGGGCACTCGGAGTGTGGTGTCAGGAAAACAAACTCTCACTGAACTTCAACAAAACAAAGGAGATGATCGTGGACTTCAGGAAACAGCAGAGGGAGCACCCCCCTATTCACTTCAAAGGGACAGCAGTGGAGAAAGTGGAACGTTTTTTTAAGTTCCTCGGCGTACACATCAATGACAAACTGAAATGGTCCATCCACACAGACAGTGTGGTGAAGAAGGTGCAACAGTGCCTCTTCAACCTCAGGAGGCTGAAGAAAATTGTCTTGTCACCCAAAACCCTGACTAACTTTTACAGATCCACAATTGAGAGCATCCTGTCGGGCTGTATCACAGCCTGGTACGGCAACTGCTCCACCCTCAACCGCAAGGCTCTCCAGAGGGTGGTGCGGTCTGCACAACACATCACCGGGGGCAAAGTACCTGCACTCCATGACACCTGTAGCACCCGGCGTCACAGGAATGCAAAGAAGATTATCAAAGACAACAACCACCTGAACCACTGCCTGTTCACAAGCTATCATCCAGAAGGCGAGGTCAGTACAGGTGCATCAAAGCTGGAACCGAGAGATTTGAAAAACAGCTTCTATCTCAAGGCCATTGGACTCATAACAGCAATGAAATAACATTTAAAAAAATGTATATACTGTATTTTATTCCATCAATGCACCTTGCCTATGCCGCTCGGCCATCGCTCATCCATATATTTATATGTACATATTCTCATTCACCCCTTTTAGATTTGTGTGTATTAGGTAGTTGTTGGGTAATTGTTACATTACTTGTTAGATATTACTGCACTGTCGGAACTAGAAGCACAAGCATTTCGCTACACTCGCGTTAACATCTGCTAACCACGTGTACGTGACTAATACAAATTGATTTGATATGTGTTACTGTGACTCCTAGCTGGCTGGACAATGTTATACAGTGTCTGGTAATTCAATTGATTTACAGGGTGAGAGAGTGACCGTGTGTTTTCAGAGAAACTATGTGGCAACTCGTGGTGTTGTTAGTAGAGTGTGATAAATACCTGTTGGCTCTGGTCCCTATGATAGAGGCTCACCTACAGTGTTCTCAGATCAGCCAGCAGGCTTGGCTTCACCTAGGAGGGTGGAGTTCTTCAGTTACTATAATAACCTACAACCAAAGAAGTTCTAGACTGTTACATTCTCCCTGGGCCAGGTGTTGGTCTTCGTCCAATCATTTCAGCTAACTTGCAATTTCCTGACCTGAGACTCGTCAACTGAATCAGCAACATAGATTTCCTGTTCATTGCCTCTGTAAATAAACTGTAGGGCCTATATTTCCGCTCTGTGTAGAATGCAGTACTGAATTATTGATTAGGGTTTATATTTTTGGTTAGAAATGTGTTTAGTGAAACCCCTTGAAGTTAATAATTTGGGTTCTGGCTCTCTGAACCATCTGTACATCCAGGATACGTCAAGGGCTCAATCAATCATTCATAGTACAGATTAGAACTGGTGTAAAATCTTTCTGAGATCTTAACAGGGAAAGGAATTTGAAACCTTCAAGTAGGCTTAATAACTTCCCAACAACTCTGTGCCTGTTTCTTTGTAGCTGTGGTATCTTAAGGTGAATACATATATATATATATACTATATATGCTGTGTCGTCATTAGTGACTGTGGAATGTTGTGCCCTGAGAAAAAGGTAAAGTCATCAAGGGAGAGATATGAGTTTTCACTCTGGAGCCTGGATGTTATTTAGTGACCCCACACGCTCATCAGTCCTGTTGCCGCTCTGTTCTAGCCTCAGTCAAAGATCAAATGCATCAGAGAACAGATAAGGACCATTGTTCAGCGTACTTTGGTTATCTTCTAGATGTAATAGCTTAAAAAAATACATTAAAAAAGTGCTTCAACTGGGGCTTTGTATGTCCATCTTAGTTGGAGGGTGTGTTCTCAGAGGTGATATGCTGTCTATTGTCAGCACTGTCAGCTCTTGTCAACAAAGGCAAGAAGGAGCACGTTCTCAGCATCTGTGGATTGTGTGTTGACTGTTCTCGTGATGCAGCACAACCAGTTTATGAAACTGCAGTCTAGGGGACATAAGATGTTGGCTTGCCATAGAGCTAATTTTTATACTTTACAATCAACTTTACAACCAACGTTTTAAGAACAAATAAACTTCTACTTATCTCCCCACTCGCCTCTTTGGTGTGGATCATCCTGTTAGAGGGGGTGACTCAAAGGGCTGGTGGAATGAACCAAACACAGCACATGGATGGGGGTGTTCTATATCCTGAGATCGGTTGCTACCTTACTGAAGAGGTTTGAGAGGAGTCCTGTGTTTGAGGAGAAACTCTCTTGATTTAAAGCAAGGTGGACCACTAACCAAGTGACCATTCTGTTAGTTCGGGTGGGCAGATTACTTCAATTTATTTCGATGGGGAATCACCCACTGTAAATGCATGGGCATGTCTGCAATGCATGTATGTAACTGTAACTCTACTATGTTGTTGTAGGAAGGACTTGCTGACAGTTCCATCCATGCTCTTAAAGTGTCTCTCTGATTTATTTTCTCAAATGTCTGCAGAGACAGAAGTCTGACTTTAGTGAATTTGATTTGTGGGTGTAGTTTGTAAATGGAAATGTTTAACTTTTTGAAACATCTCTCTTTTATAGAGAATTTCT
Source organism: Salmo trutta (assembly GCF_901001165.1). Classification (NCBI taxonomy): domain Eukaryota; kingdom Metazoa; phylum Chordata; class Actinopteri; order Salmoniformes; family Salmonidae; genus Salmo; species Salmo trutta. The sequence goes on from NC_042974.1 coordinate 27,999,979, forward strand.
TCTATTATGGAGATGTATCTTGTCCTTACATGACCCATATCATTGCACACAGATATTCCAGCAGCAAAGAGCTAATAGTAAAGCACTGTGCATTAACTTTATTCCAGAAATTCTCTGGCACATTTCCATTTCAGAAGTACAATAAATAAATAATCATTTTAGAGACAACCCAGAAAGCACCAACATTTTCTCATCACTTTTGTCACTTTATTAATAAAGGTCTACTGTTGGGAATAATAATTTTCAATGCATACTTTGTTATGAGCTGTAGTAGCACATTCATGCACAAAAATCTTTTTTGAGGTTGTTCATCTTGTTGAGAAATGGAGAGAGTCCTATGGGGGGGGGGGGGGGGTCATGTTTAGATCCTCAATAGACATGTTGATACTCTGCTGCTATTAATGAGAGCCTGAAGGTGGAAGGGCTGGAAATAATTACATTCAGGCTGCTTGTTATGAGTGTAAGAAATGCTTGCCGAGCAATGGAGCAAATCCACGGGCGCTTCCCTTTAGAGACACTAGCTTTAAAACAGAGTTCATCTCTGTGTACTGCATGTTAAAATATATGTACGTTGAAAGGCTTGTATGGTTAAAATACAGCTACACACCTGAAACAGTGGTTTTGTTACAACTGGCTAGCCTGCCAAGATTGGAAGGGCTGTGTGCCCACTTACTTGCCATGACAATAACCTTAGCACCTATATATCATTAGGCTGTATGTATTTTTAGATATACTGTAGACCTAGTGTAAATGTGTATTATTGTAGTGTCACCATCTTTATTGCAAAAACAAATACAAACATAACTTAAGACTACATAGTAATTAGACAGAAGCAATAAAGTGTCCGTTGATCAGCACAGCAATCGATTAAAAACAGAACCTCGATTGCAAAACACATGGTTCTTAGCACATGTCAATATTACACAGGTAAGCTAACGTTACAGAAATCCGGAATGCAAGACAGGCTCAATAGACCTCTAATGTAAGTGACTGTGTCCAACACACCACCACCAGTTATGTTGGGCACCTACTGACCCCAAAAATATGTTACGAAATATTTTGACAGATATTATTAAAATTAAGAAATACAGACAGGCACCACATTACTAAGACAACAGCTCACTCAATCAAGCCTGATGGTCTTGTAAGTATAAAAGCAGTGGATAATGTCTTCGTGTAGTGTGTGAAGAATCCAATACTTTACCTTGTATGCAGTACAAACCAAGTTATTGTGGGAGCATCTCCTCGAAGAGTATGAATTAGGCAGTTTTGAGAAGGTTTGAATCCTAAGCAATCTGCCGACACGTTGTTTAACGTACAATAGACCAACATAGCGACTGTAGTACAGTGCCTTCAGAAAGTATTCATACCCCTTAACTTATTCCACGTTTTGTTGTTACAGCCTGAATTCAAAATGGATTAAATATCTTTTTTTCTCAACCATCTACACACAATACCCCATAATGACAAAGTAAAAACATGTTTTTAGACATTTTTGCTAATTTATTGAAAATGAAATACAGAAATATCTAATTTACATAAGTATTCACACACATGTTAGAATCACCTTTGGCAGCGATTACAGCTGTGAGTCTTTCTGGGTAAGACTCTAAGAGATTTGCACACCTGGATTGTACAATATTTGCACATTATTAATGAAAAAATTCTTGAAGCTCCGTCAAGTTGGTTGTTGATCATTGCTAGACAGAGGCATTTTCAAGTTTTGCCATAGATTTTCAAGCCGATTTTTAAGTCAAAACTGTAACTAGGCCACTCAGGAACATTCCATTTAATTTTGGTAAATAACTCCAGTGTATATTTGGCCTTGTATTTTAGGTTATTGTCCTGCAGAAGGGTGAATTTGTCTCCCAATGTCTGTTGGAAAGCAGACTGAAGCAGGTTTTCATCTAGGATTTCTCCTGTGCTTAGCTCTATTCCATTTATTTTTATCATAAAAAAAACTCCCTAGTCCTTGCCGATGACAAGCATATCCATAACATGTTGCAGCCACCAAACAATTCCACCTTGACATTATGGGGTGGTGTGTGTGTGTGTGTGTGTGTGTGTGTGTGGGGGGGCCAGTGACATAAAATGTAAATTCAATCCATTTCAAATTCTGGCTGTAACACAACATAATGTGGAAAAAGTCAAGGGGCGTGAATACTTTCTGAAGGCCCTGTAGGTCAAAGCTGTGTGGTGGAAAACCTTGGTAGAGCATGGGTAAAGTAGGCATTGTGGTGCTCATGTGAATTTCCTTTTTTTGGGGGGGCTTCAGACCAATGCCTACTTCTCACTTAAAACAGTTTCTTTTGTTTTTAATATAAATATGGCACCTTCCAGTGACAACCATCTGCTTTACTATGTGCCAAGTTTGACAACAGTATGATTTTACTGTTGCCTTGTTCTTGTTCATCCTTATTCAGTTAGTGAAATGTAATACAGTTACATTTGAAACAGAACCTAACATTTCTGGTCTGATAGTTTGTTACCCAGCTACCTGTTATAATAGTGCTATAACAGCATCATGTGAGTCATCTCTCCTCTTGTTGTCTGTCAGGGAGAAGCCAGGCCACTGGGCTCCAGACCCGTTCTCACAGCAGGACGTGGGCGAGCGCTTGGCCCTGGGCAGCACCGAGGCCCTGGCCAACGGCAACAAGGCTGACCTGCAGGCCGCTAAGCGCCTAGCCAAACGCCTCTTCAACCTGGACGGCTTCAGGAAGTCTGACGTGGCCAGGCACCTGAGCAAGAAGTGAGTATGCTGGAGCAGTACCAACTGGTCCCAATTTGAGCTATAATCCTCCCCTTGGTCCTTACCCTTCAATGTTTGCAGATCTATTAGGTGGAAGTGGAATCTTTACCATTACATTGCTTATAACTATCCAGACCCCTCAGATATGCTAACATTGAGGGGTTAGGGCCAAGATAAGGATAGGTAGTGATTTGGGACCGGTTGTACATAGGCCAGGTACCTGTTCACTTCTCTCTGCCTTTGTCTTTTGTTTACCTTTCATGCACAGTAAGTGTGTGTGTTGTGTGTCTTTTTGCAGTAATGAATTCAGTCGGATGGTGGCAGAAGAATACCTCAGTTACTTCAACTTTTCAGGCCTTACTATTGACCAAGCGCTAAGGTAAGATATTTTTCAGTGAAAATGGTTAAAAATGTAGCACAATGACCTAGTCATTTTTTCCCCCAATGAATAGTGAACACTCACAATGCTGTATGGCATCCGCAGAGCCTTCCTGAGGGAGTTTGCCCTCATGGGAGAGACACAGGAGAGAGAGCGAGTGCTGGCCCACTTCTCTAGGAGATATCTACAATGCAACCCCAATGCAATACCTTCTGAAGGTAAGACAGGGGGACGAGTGTGTGTTCCAAGGTGTCAACATAGCAGACACATTACCAGTAGGAGCCACTGGGGGGCACTCTTTCACTGATACTGCACGAGAACTCACTGAAACGTCTCTCTTTCTCCCTGCTCCAGACAGTGTCCACACTCTGACCTGTGCCCTGATGCTGCTCAACACAGACCTGCATGGCCACGTGAGTACCTGTGGGGGAGCCAGGGGCTAGAGAGCTGTGGAGGGCTCATGTTGAACTGTGGGTAAAGAGCTTAAAGTTCTCTAGTCAAAAAGAAAGACCATTAAAACAATGTGATATATATACCTTATAACATATAACTACAGTGGTAGTTTTTCCTAGAGGGGTCCTTAAGGAGACAGTGCAAGTGAAGGTGACCCTTTCTCCCTCCTCAGAATATCGGCAAGAAAATGTCCATCCTGCAGTTCATCGGCAACCTGGAAGGGCTAAATGACGGGAAGGATTTTCCCAAGGAACTGCTCAAGGTGTGTTGAATTAGTTAAAACATACTGTAGAAACGCATATAGATGTGTCGAACCATGTGCATACAACCACATGCGTACAGTGGGACCCTTGTTTTAGCTGCATGACCTCTATTTGACCACATGATCTCTTGATATCCATGAATCGGTTCCCGGGTTTTCCAGATAGTGTATTGTTGACATCAGAGTAACTTGCACCACTGATCAGATGATATTGAGAGGGGCATGTCCTAAAGGGTGTCAAAGAGACATAACATTTCTCACCCTCGGCAGTGGAGGCTGCTGAGGGGAGGACGGTACATAATAATGGCCGGAACAGAGCAAATGGAATGGACTCAAACACATGGAAACCATGTGTTTGATACCATTCCACTGATTCCGCTCCAGCCATTACCACGAGACCATCCTCCCCAATTAAGGTGTCACCAACCTCCTGTGCCGCAGATAGTGTGTGTCCTTTTACAGGCATGATCCACCATGATGTATTTCCTTCCTGTTGTAGTGGAAGGGGTTTCTGACTCTAGGGGGTTTCTGGTCTGTTGACCACCTCTGAGCTGTTGTGTGAACAGAGCCATATTGTGTAGATCAGAGAGAGAGAGTCAACATGTTCTACCTCCCACTCTCTCTCCTTCCTCTTACCTTTCCACTCTCTGCCTCGCTCCTGTGAACAGCATCACCTCCTACTCCCTTGTTTTCATCTCTCCCTCCATCTCTCTGTGTTTATTACAGTCTCTCTCTCTCTCTCTCTCTCTCATTCTGTTACGTATCATGTCACCCCATGGCAGATCATTTTCCATCTGCCTGCTTGTATTCTTCGCTCGTCCTCCATTTTATTTATCAGGTTTGTCCCTCGTTCTATCTCTCTCTCTCTCTCTCTCTCTCTCTCTCGCGCTCTCTATCGCTCCTCTGCTCTCTATCGCTCCTCTGCTCTCCGTCTATGGTGTTCCTATCTCTGTTCCACCTACCTCTGTGGGAGCTCAGCCCAGCTGCCTGCAGCCCACAGAGGTGGCCAAGCTGTGTTCCTCCTCAGGCGCTCTCAGTTAACTATTCATATCACAGCTGAGTGCTCCATTAAATATTATGGAACGCTCCACAATCGCTTCAGTGTCACGATCTTTCACATCAGACCGACCAATTTGCTATATCCATCTCTTCGTCATCTCTTCATCCATCCATGTTTTTCATCATCCATCTGGCCCTCTGTAATGGTTTGTGCTGGTCTGTAATGGGTTTTCAAGCAGCACAGAGAGATTGTCCAAGTCAACAGGTGTGTCTATTGGTGCAGAGAGGAGGCTGCTACAGAACAGTTGTCAGTGGGGCAGTGCTCATATGGTAAATTACGGGTGAGAGGGAGGACAGGCCTTTAAGTAAATGGGAATTTGGCTGTCACATGGTACCCCCTGCTGTGTTGAGCGTTTTGTCATGGTATTATCATACAAGGCGTTACAAATCACTCTGTCTTCCTTGCTCGCTGCTTCCACCCTTTTCTCTCTTTCTATGTTTCTCTCTCTTTCTTTCTCTCCATATTCTTCTCCATATCCTCTATTTTTCATAACTTAGTTGTCAGTATTTTGTGTAAAGTATGAGTAATGTTGCTGTGTCTCTTGGGTGGTAATTATGCAGGGTATGTTAATGCAGACAGTGTGGTGTACATTTCCCCAGGAAATGATCTGAGCGTCAGGATCGTAGTTCTCTGTTGCTGCGCTGCACAGCACAACTCGTTAAAGTGGAGAGGTTCACTTTGCTTCAGTTTTCAGAAATGTTGGTCAATTATTATCATTTAAAGAACTTTTGAAAGAGATTGGTGTGTTTTTTCACTATCTAATCATGGCCTGGGGCTGTTCAGTGACACATGCATTTTTTTTAAATGTATCACTTGATGGTTACTTTTCAGAGAGACAAATAATCATGTTTTTTTACAAAACGCTATATATCCGCCTCGCTCTGAGAAATAATTAGTACTGCTAGATTTTACACAGTCAAATGTCACAAATAACTGACAAATAACTGTTAAATTAAAAAAAAACTGTACAAATGATACATTTGTGACATCGGTATAATTTAAAAATAATAATATTCAATACAGTAATGAGATCTATTTGTAAAACAGTTACATTTGACATTTTATTCATTTAGCAGATTCTCTTATCCAGAGTGACTTACAGTTAGTGCATTGCTCTTTACAAATCAGAGAACAGTAATATTTTACACACACATAAGCAACCATTTCTAGTGAAAAAAACACATGAAATATTGTCGTAGAAGGTACATTAACAGTGAGTGGATTGACATTTCACTTTGTAAATGTAGATCATAGTCGGTCTATCAATTTAATCTAATAATATGACCTGTGTCCCGTGACCCAATACTGGGAAATGGACCAGGAACATCCACTTCAATGGGATAGATTAGATTGGATTGATTTAGATTTCCCTAAAAGACATGTGCCCAATCCCTAATCAACCCCTTCCCCTACCTCATATGCACTTATGTAGATCTGAAAAAATTGGATAGGTACAGTATAAGCGGTATGGAAATAACTCCACCTTACCCTCTAAGCTAGCTATCCAATCCTATCCAATCCTTTCATATCTATACAAGTGCATAGGGGTGAGGAAATGGGGGGTAAATTTGTGGCACAGCAAAAATAAATGTTATTTTTTTTTATCCCCCTTTTCTCCTCAATTTCGGGATTCTGATCTTGTCTCGTCTCTGCAACTCCCCATCGGGCTCGGGAGAGGCGAAGGTCGAGTCATGCGACCTCCGAAACATGTCCCGCCAAACTGCGCTTATTAACACCCGCTCGCTTAACCCGGAAGCCAGCTGCACCAATGTGTCAGAGGAAACACTGTTCAACTGACGACCGAAGTCAGCCTGCAGGCACCTGGACCGTCACAAGGAGTCGTTATAGCGCGATGAGCCAAGCAACCCCCCCCGGCCAACAAACTCTCCCCTAACCAGGACAACGCTGGGCCAATTGTGCGCCGCCCTATGGGACTCCTGACCGGTAAAGACGCCGCAACACTGCGATGCGGTGCCTTAGACCACTGCGCCACTCAGAAGGCCTGTGGCACAGCAATTTCACTTGACAAAAAATAGTGTTAAGGTAAGATGTAAAGCCCTGTCAACAGATGAACTCCTTTGTGGTTTATCCCCTGTCATTCTCTGTTAAGACAGCTGCTCCCTTTCATTTTGGGCTGGATGAAATAGGACCTCTGTATGCATCTCAACCCCCTACCATCCCACAGGACCAACCCACACACACACACAAACACACACACACACAGAGAGAGACACACACGCACAGAGAGAGACAGACACACACACGCAGAGACACACACATGCAGAGACACACACACACAGACACACACACAGACACACACACAGAGAGACACACACACACAGACACACACACAGAGAGAGAGACACACACACACACACACAGAGAGAGACACACACACACACAGAGAGACACGCACACACACACAAACAGAGACAGATTGCAGTGTGCGTTTTAAGAAATGGTGAACTGCTGCTCCTCTCCTCCCTGTGGACAGGTGCCATGTGACAGTGTAGGGAGATATGCCTGAAAGGAGGTCAGGTTTAAGTAAAGCTGCAGAACTCAGGGAAGCACTGAAGCTTATAAGGCATGTGGGATCTAGAACTATCTGACAAACGGACAGCGCGTGAGAGAGGGAGGAAGAGATGGGGACTGAGTGACTGACTGACTGAGTGACTGACTGACTGAGTGACTGACTGACTGAGTGACTGACTGACTAAGTGACTGACTGAGTGACTGACTGAGTGACTGACTGAGTGACTGACTGACTGACGTGACTGACGTGAGTGAGTGAGTGACTGACTGAGTGGAAGTAATAGGGACAGACAGAGTGAGAGAGAGGAGGCCACTTGATGATTATGAGTATCATAAAATGATACATCTTATTTATGTTAGTCAAACTAAACGGCGTCCTTTTGAGTATGAACATGTTGTTTGTCTTCTACTCTGCACAGTACAAACGCTAGTACGGTACCACCACCCTGGAATTATTTTTAGCCATTACCAGATTGAGGGAGGCTCAGACGGAGGATTATTTTCCTCAGTGACCTGGAAATGTTAGATCTCTATTTGGAGTTTGACTCTTTTGGTGTATACAGTTGAAGTTGGAAGTTTACATACACTTAGGTTGGAGTCATTAAAACTCGTTTTTCAACAACTCCACAAATTTCTTGTTAATTTGGCAAGTCGGTTAGGACATCTACTTTATGCATGACACAAGTAATTTTTCCAACAATTGTTTACAGACAGATTATTTCACTTATAATTCACTGTATCACAATTCCAGTGGGTCAGAAGTTTACATACACTAAGTTGACTGTGCCCTTAAACAGCTTGGAAAATTCCAGAAAATTATGTCATGGCTTTAGAAGCTTCTGATAGGCTAATTGACATCATTTGAGTCAATTGGAGGTGTACCTGTGGATGTATTTCAAGGCCTACCTTCAAACGCAGTGCCTCTTTGCTTGACATCATGGGAAAATCAAAAGAAATCAGCCAAGACCTCAGAAAAATAATTGTAGACCTCCACAAGTCTGGTACATCCTTCGGGAGCAATTTCCAAATGCCTGAAGGTACCAAGTTCATCTGTACAAACAATAGTATGCAAGTATAAACACCATTTGACCACGCAGCCGTCATACCGCTCAGGAAGGAGACGCGTTCTGTCTCCTAGAGATGAACGTACTTTGGTGCGAAAAGTGCAAATCAATCCCAGAACAACAGCAAAGGACCTCGTGAAGATGCTGGAGGAAACATGTAAAAATTATCTATATCCACAGTAAATGAGTCCTATATCGACATAACCTGAAAGGCCGCTCAGCAAGGAAGAAGCCACTGATTCCAAAACCGCCATTAAAAAAGCCAGACTACGGTTTGCAACTGCACATGGGGACAAATATCGTACTTCTTGGAGAAATGTTCTCTGGTCTGACGAAACAAAAATCGATCTGTTTGGCCATAATGACCATCGTTATATTTGGAGGAAAAAGGGGGAGACTTGCAAGCCGAAGAACAGCATCCCAACCGTGAAGCACGGGGGTGGCAGCATCATGTTGTGGGGGTGGGTACTTTGCTGCAGGAGGGACTGGTGCACTTCACAAAATAGATGGCATCATGAGGAAAGAAAATTATGTGGATATATTGAAGCAACATCTTAAGACATCAGTCAGGAAGTTAAAGCTTGGTCGCAAATGGGTCTTCCAAATGGACAATTGACCCCAAGCATACTTCCAAAGTTGTGGCAAAATGGCTTAAGGACAACAAAGTCAAGGTATTGGAGTGGCCATCACAAAGTCCTGACCTCAATCCTATAGAAGATTTGTGGGCAGAACTGAAAAAGCATCTGCGAGCAAGGAGGCCTACAAACCTGACTCAGTTACACCAGCTCTGTCAGGAGGAACGGGCCAAAAATTCACCCAATTTATTGTGGGAAGCTTGTGGAAGGCTACCCAAAACGTTTGACCCAAGTTAAACAATTAATAGGCAATTCTACCAAATACTAATTGAGTGTGTGCACACTTCTTACCCACTGGGAATGTGATGAAAGAAATAAAAGCTAAAATAAATCATTCTCTCTACTATTTTTCTGACATTTCACATTCTTAAAATAAAGTGGTGATCCTAACTGACCTAAGACAGGGAATTTTTACAAGGATTAAATGTCAGGAATTGTGAAACTGAGTTTAAATGTATTTGGCTAAGGTGTATGTAAACTTCAGACTTCAACTGTATATAGATTAGTTTAGCAATGGTATTACATTATGTTCTATTCATTGCTCATCCCATAGGTGATCATTTTCTGTCCTTTTTGTACAGCCTAACATCTCAGGCCACAACTTAGTAGAATTATCTGTAATGCAGTCTATGAATTACACTATTATAAAGGCATCATTGTGTCATACTTCTACCTACAGTCAATGGTGGAAAAAGTAACATTCGTACTTGAGTAAAAGTGAAGATACTTTAATAGAAAATGACTCAAGTAAAAGTGAAGTCACCCAGTTAAATACTACTTGAGTAAAAGTCTAAGTATTTGGTTTTAAATATACTTAAGTATCAAAAGTAAATGTAATTGCAAAAATATACTTAAGTATCAAAAGTAAAAGTATAAATATTTTCAAATTGCTTATATTAAGCAAACCAGACAGCACAAATGTTTATTTTTATTTTTTATTTACAGATAGCCCACTACAACACGCAGACATAATTTACAAATGAAGCATTTGTGTTTAATGAGTCTGTCAGATCAGAGGCAGTAGGGATGACCAGGGATGTTCTCTTGATAAGTGCATGAATTGGGCCATTTTCCTGTCCTGCTAAGCATTCAAACTGTAACAAGTATTTTTGGGTGTCAGGGAAAATGTATGGAGTAAAAAGTATATTATTTTCTTTACGAATGTAGTGAAGTAAAAGTTGTCAAAAATATAAATAGTAAAAACTAGAGGTGGGACCAATTAATTGTTTTACAAGTCACAAGTTAGTCTCAAGTCTTAGCACTCAAGTCCCAAGTCAAGTCCCAAATCAAGACAGGCAAGTCCGAGTCAAGTCTCAAGTCAAGACCGACAGGTATCAAGTCAAGTCTCAAGTCCTAAACTTTGAGTTTCGAGTCCTAAACAAGTCATAATGTGCTCTTCACCAAATGTAATACCATTTCATATTTTTAACAAGAGTAATAGTTAGTATATTACATTTACGCAAATCATGAATGCTTTTAAAAATATCTATATATTACTTTCCAAATAAATGTTATATTTCCATGGAAATACATGGGTAGCCATGAGAAAGACACCCCCCCCCCCCCAATAGTGATCGAGGATCGCTATGGGGCGCAATCAGGCGATGTAGGCTTGTACACAATCGCCCAACCTTAACACACGCACACTATATTAGCCACAACTTACCGTTCTTTGTGCAGCTTCAAATGTTGAACAAAATTGGAAATTGATGCGCCTCCGTCTGTAATTTTCTTCCCACATGATTTGCAAGTTGCAATCCGTTTTTTGTTGATATAGTATCGTCTTTATATCCAAAAATAATAATTTTGGGTATCATCGTTCCAAGGGCTCCATCTGAATTCAGCCGCCGACATTCCTCTGCACTGCCACGCACAACTTTTTCTCAGCTGGCACAATTTGATTGGCTGCTGTCCGATTCAAACTGTAATCCGTTAAATGAAGAGTTGATGCGCTGCACACTTTTTTTAATAGCATAATTTTTAATATTTGGGCTTGGGGAGGGTATCAAGTCAGTTCGAGTCATAAGGCTCAAGTCCAAGTCAAGTCACGAGTCATTGGTGTTAAAGTCAAAGTCGAGTTGCAAGTCATCATATTTGTGACTCGAGTCTGACTCGAGTCCAAGTCATGTGACTCGAGTCCATATCTCTGGTAAAAACCTACTTGTAGTACTTTAAAGTATTTTTACTTAAGTACTTTACACCACTGCCTACATTGCCAAGTGAACGTCTACACACCCGTTGCACTGTCTTCAAATTTGATCTAAAAAGGGATTACATTGGATCATGCTGTGGAAATGTTTTACAGCGGTAGGGACTGGAGGACTAGTCAGGATCAAGGAAAAGATGAACGGAGAAAAGTACAGAGAGATCCTTGATGAAAACCTGCTCCAGAGAGCTCAGGACCCTTAGCACACAGCCAATACAATGCAGGAGTGGCTTCGGGACAAGTCTCTGAATTTCATTGAGTGGCCCAGCCAGAGGCCGGACTTGAACCCGATCAAACATCTCAGGAGAGACCTGAAAATAGCTGTGAGGCGACGCTCCCCATCCAACCTGACAGAGCTTGAGAGGATCTGCAGAGACGAATGGGAGAAACAAGCCAAATACAGGTGTACCAAGCTTATAGTGTCATAACCAGGAAGACTCGAGGCTGTAATTGCTGCCAAAGATGCTTCAACAAAGTACTGAGTAAAGGGTCTGAATACTTATGTAAATGTGATATTTAAGTATTTTTTTATATACATTTTCTAAGATTTCTAAAAGCCTGTTTTTGCTTTGTCATTATGGGGTATTGTGTGTCAATTTGAGGAAAATAACAATTGAATCCATGTTAGAATAAGGCTGTAACGTAATAAAATGTGGAAAAAGTCAAGGGGGTCTGAATACTTTTCGAATGCACTGTAGCCATTGATTTTGTCAAAATTGCTCAAGCTCATTAACTTTGGTTAGGAAATAATGAACAGCAATAATCAAACCTTGTCTCTGATTTTCAAGCAGACTGGACCGTTCAGGATCACTCAACGACCCCTCTTGGAAGCCATTTTGGTGTGTCTTTGGCATTAAAATGTGTGTAGTACCCATAACATGATGCTTCCACTACAATACTTGAAAATACAGAGGATTAATAACATTCCAATCACTCCACATTACTGGCCTGTATGACAAAGTGGAAAGATGGAAGCCTGTGGAAGAAAATTAACTTAGAATCATATATTCTGTTTGCAGTCAAGACAACACGGCAAATAAATACATAAAAAAACTTCAGGTTTGGGTCAAATCCAATACAACACGGAGTGAAACTCTGTATTTTCAAGTATTGTCGTGGCAGCATCATGTTATGTGTATGCTTGTCACCGTCAGGGAATGTGGAGTAGTTTGTGTAAATCGGCAGTAAAAATTATTCCGTTTTTGTAAGGGGTCTGTAGACTTTCACTAGGCACTGTAGACTGAGCATTCCTTTCAATTACACTGTTAGACTGGTGGAAATGGAGTGTGAGAAAGTCTGCATTTTAAGAAAACGGTGATATGTAGGCAAATGATTGACACTTCAAGGGGGGAGGGATCTGAACAGGAACATGGACTGGGATTTGTTGCTCAGCTGGAGAGAAATGCGCATAGAGAGAGAGAGACTGGGGGGGTGAGCAAGAAAAGAGAGGAGGAGAGAGAGAGAGTGAGAAAACAGAGGGAGGAGAGAGAGAGCTCTCGGTCCTAATCATCAGCTTTCTTTTGTCACTGCGATTCTGTCTGCTTTTTCATCTGCAGCACACAGGAAAAATAGAACAACGTTGAAAAGAGTGAGATAAACGAAGGAAAAAGGAGTGCGAAGCGCAGAAGATATTTTCTGTCCCGGCTCGCATATAGAGGGATTTTCTGAGGGAAATAAGAGACTGACTCATACGGAGGCGAAATAAGTGGATGTGTGGAAACCATTTACAAGTTTGAAGACAAACCTGTGAAGAGGAGAGGATCCAGGAACGGAGAGGACAAAGAGAGCAGGAGAGAGAGGAGACCTGTTCAGTCCCTCATCCTCATGCCACCAAACTGTCATTATTAGACAGCAACAGGATAGTCCTAGCTCCACCAGCCTGTCCACCTGCCTCTCTCCCACATCTGTATTCTCCAACCTTGGACGCAACATCTGTATTGTAAAGTCTTGGATACATGTTGTTGGGTCCCAGAGGACGTATCAAGGCATCAGTTTGAGGGTTCTCCTCGACAGCTGTGCCTGTGAGTGAGTGGGTGGAATTGTCTCCCTCCGCCTGCACTCCGCTGTGTTGGGAGTGAGTGAGTGTGTGTGTGTGTGTGTGTGCGCACTGACCGATGTGTTTGTGAATTCAATTGCTTGTCTCTGGTTGTTACAATCGTCTTAGTCATCCTTCAGCCTCTAACTGGGATGTTGTTCACCTGTGAGTGCGTGTGAGTGTGTGTAAGTGCGTGTGTGTGTGTGTGTGTGTGTGTGTGTGTGTGTGTGTGTGTGTGTGTGTGTGTGTGTGTGTGTGACTCTCTTGGGTCTCATTGGAACTGTATGTATGGTGGAACTGTATGTATGGTGGAACTGTATGTATGGTGGAACTGTATGTATGCACCAGCTCTTGCATAACATGTTGTCAACTGCATGACATCCTTCCAGAAAGACTTCCACCTTCATGGACTTGACACGGAATGGTGCTAAAGGATTTGCAGTTGCACACCACTGTTTCGCCATACATGCATAATGAATGCATAAGGATCCATTATGCAGGAACTGGAGTCCCCTCGGAGGGCTTGAAGCCCATGTTAACCTCCTCAGTAGTTTCCTCAAAAGAACAGTGAAGCGCTGTTAGTAAGACATACAGTGACAGTGACTATCTGTCTGAAGAGTGACCTCTCTATTTACAGCCACTTCTTTGTGTCGTATTCTCTCTCTCTCTCTCTCCTATCTTCAACTGAATCCTGTACGTTTTGGTGTTACGCTTTGAAAGAGGCCATATCCAGAATCCGTAGAACCTTCGACCAATCTCGCTTTATCCCTCCCTCCACAAACTCTTACCCTCTGGACCCTGCTCTCATTGGTCCATCATCATGATTGGTGTAAACAGCATCCATTCAGATGGGCGAAATCGCTCCCGCTCTCTTTGCTCTGTGCGTGTTCGGCGGGACTTCAGGGTGATGGATCCCTTCCGCTACCCCCGCGCCCCTCGCTCTCGTTCCCTCAAACCCTTGTCCTTCCCTGACCTGCTGGGAAGGTCCCAGGATGGACAGAACCACCCACAGGCCCGCAAGAAGAAGGCACAGCTTGGAAAATGCAGGGTAAATTTATGTGGTTTAATTTGGTCGAAGCAGCAGACTTGTGTTGCGATCAGTGTGACTAATAAGATAAATGTGATCTGGTTTATTTAGGAGCTCTATTGATTATTGTCAGACATGATACTAGGATGACCAAAAGTCCCACCACACTCATTACACATTCAGCGAGCACATGCACGCACACACGTTTTCATATGTGTGACGTCTGTTTTGTCTGGTCTTTTTTTTTCTAGGCCTTGTACAACTCTATCAGAAACGAGAAGCTCCAGTGGACCATGTAAGTGTACTTTGCAAAAAAATATATATTTTTGTTCCAACTAATTATTATTAAGTAACAGTTTCCACAGCCTTTTTTTTTTTTTTTACTCAACATTACGGTCAAAGTGTTACCTGACAGGAAAAACAGAAAGTGGGGCCCAAAAATTCAGTCAACTTAAAATGTATGTTTGTTCAAATTGTCTCATATGTTCATTCAACTAGAAATTATTATTTGGGCATTTTACATAAAAAAGTCTGTGGAAGTAGTATGTCATTCAACATGTCCTCACCTGGGATTTGAACTCACAACCTCTTGGTTCATGGCATTCCAATTTTCCTGCTACAACACCATGTCTGTGTCAATGACTGATTTCACCCGTATTGCTACACTTTGCACTTCAAAGTAAATCTCAGCTTTGTTAAAAGTACACTGGAGTAGAAAAAGTATTTTATTTATTATAGTGGTTAAGGAGTAACATTTAACCAGAGTAATATGCCCCACCAACATTAAACAACCATACAGAAAAAACAAAAATTGCTGAAATAAATAATTCAAATAAATGATAAGAGAATAGTCAGATTAACTGACATTTAACACAGACAAGGTGGCGTAGCAGGAAGATCAGAATGCCATGAACCAAGGGGTTGTGAGTTCAAATCCCAGGTGAGGACATGTTGAATAATAATTACTGTATAAAAGAACATGCACAAAAATGATCATGTGTGTCAAATATGTAGGTTGAAAACATTGTATGTGCAACATGTGCAACATGTTCCACAGCCTTTTTTTAGGTAAGGTGCCCAAATAATCATTTGTAGTTAAATGAACATATGTGACAAGTTGAGCGAACACATCATTTTAAGTTAACAGAATTTTTTGGGCCAAGTATGTTTTTGTTTTGTTCAGGTAACACTTGAACTGAAAAGTTGAGTAAACAAAAAAAAGGCTGTGTAACCAGTTACTTAATAATAAGTAGTTGAAACAACTAGATTTTTTTAAATATTTTTTTTTACAGTGTACGAATCATGTTTATGTTGGGAATATGTTTGACTTTATTTGCTTGCACTTGCCTTATTTAATCAAAACTGCTATGATGATTCATCTTAGGTTTGGATACATTTTCATAATGTTACAAAATCAGCATATCAGAATATGGAATTAGCTATAAATCTACTTGTAATCAGTTTACAAGCAATATCCCTCTTACAGAATCAACTACCAACTGTGCCCCTGTAGCATTTGCCAGACTGTGTGTGTGTGTGCCAATGGTTGCTATTCTGGACCTAGCCTTTGTGATGCCCTGAGACCCTAATTTAAGACTTAAGCTCTCCAGACTTCGTTGCCATGGATACAGGTCCCGACTTGCCTCTCTCTGTAATTACAGGTCGACGTCTCACTCCAATTCTTAAGCAGGCACGCGCGCACGTCCGCCCGCTTTTGGGGGTTCAGTCAGCCTCTGAAAGAGAGCAGTGGGAAAATCATCTTCTCTCACTTTCCTTTTCACTCTGCACCGCTACTTTAATCTTTCCCGGTCCCAACATACCAAGGCTCGCCATGTGCCTAGCTCTCTATTCTCTCATCTATCCTAGTTTTTCTGCCTGTAGCCTCCTCTCTCTCTCTCTCTCTCTCTCGCGCTTTTGCCTCACTCTGGCTTTTGCCTTTCTCCACCACTTGCTCTTGTGGATTCAGAGAGGTCAGCAGTTACTTAGCAACAGATCAGAGCTTTTGTGTATGGTATGTGCTGAGTGCTGACTGGCCGATTTTTACTCTTCAGAATGACTCTAGCAGTGGCAACACAAGTGGTTCGTCGCTTAGTTTATGCGTTGTCTTTTTAAAGATAAATTGATAACATACTGTAACGCTTTATGTTGTACCTGCAGGTATAATGCTATAACTTGTTATAGGCATTCATAAGCCTGTTTATGCCTTACAGTAAGGCTTATTGTGTTATCTCTATACATTCATATTTCTACTGACTCATAATGACTGGTATTTAGTCAGAAACATTATGAGATGATTCTAAGACATTATTAGAGTTTCATGCGTGCTTATGACAAGTCTTGCAATGTAGTATATTTGAGTCATAATGCATTCCACCAGCCAGCTTCAAGTGTTCCCTATGGCTTTGAGGAGATATTGTAAGAGATATGATAAATGAAAGATTGATTGAGAGAGATGGAGAGTTCTTTTAAGACAGATCCTGGGGAGGGTCACACCAGAAGTACGGGCAGTGTGTGTGTGCGTGTGTGTGTGCGTGTGTGTGTGTGTCCACAGGTATGTTACTCCTGTGAGAGTGGATGATTGAATCTTACAGATTGTGTGTGTGCCTCTATTTATATATCTGAGTGTGTCTAGCAGAGAGACAGAGGAGGTGGACAGTACAGTGCGACACAGCAGCACACCCCCTCTGACAAACAGCAATTTAAAGCTCATACATTAATGAATGTTTATGCGAGCAGCTGCAAGGCTTCACTGGTGTACCGATCTGTATTCAGTCAGTGTCTTCAGTGGGTGAGAGACACCATCATCCCCAAATGTCAGTACCGTCGGATTCTCTCTTATAGCATCACGGAACACTCGGACTCCTCAGTTCACGGGAAAATGGCATCTTTAAAAGCGCCACAGTCAGTCAAAGAGATACCAGGACCTGTTATCTAACAGCCAGTGAGTCTCTCACCACTCATACCGATGTGGATCGTTGCTCTTACAGCAAAAACATTTCTATGTAAGAGATGAATTATAGATATCTGAATGATAATTGACTGGATGAAAGTCATTATGTTCATGCTTGTCAAAGTGAGTTCTATCAGTTGTCAGTGTCAGGGCTTATGGCTGAGTTTCAGTTTGTTAGCATTGAAGGAGAACTTGGCGAACATTTCTCTGATTGGCCAGTAAGATGCACGTCAGCTGCTCAGCTGGAGCATTATGGGATGTTACCTCTCAGCGTGGGTGACACAGCCAGTGACCTTGAAATACAGAGGCTCTCACATGAGTGGCATACTGAGTGCATTAAGACATATGGCCCTTTCCCCTCCACGCTATGAGGACTGATCATTCAAACGCCCTCTGAACTGGAGGAGGTGGTTGAAAAGAGTTCGAGACCAGCGGGCTTTGTTGATGACGAGGGGAATTCCAACTTCTATTTGAATTGTATCCTCTCCATAGCGACGAGGAGGAGTTGCGCAAGTCCTTCTCCGAGTTGGCCGATTTGCGCACTGACTCCACCTCCCACACCATGAAGCGAATCGGCAGTGGTCTAGGCGTGGCCCAGAATCCTGACGCCCTGATCTATAAGAACGGCTTCCTGGTACGGAAGGTCCACGCAGACTCTGACGGCAAGAAAAGTAGGTTCCCTCTACCCTCACCTGTCAGCTGTCAACCATATCTGATTAATCTCACGGTTGACAATCACTAAGTTCGATTCAAAATCACATTTGGGATATTGAGTGGATATTTATTTTCTTTCTATGGTCTGTTTCTCAGCGCCTCGAGGTAAAAGAGGATGGAAGACGTTTTATGTCATGCTGAAGGGACTGGTCCTCTACCTGCAGAAGGTACACCAAACCACACCTCTCTCGGCATCCTAACAGTATATCCCACTCCGTGATTGGACGTGTGTGATAACATTCTGCTCTCTGATTGGTCTGTAGGGAGAGTACCGTCCAGAAAAGCAGCTGTCTGAAGAGGATCTGAAGAACGCTGTGTCCATCCACCACTCTCTGGCCATGAGGGCAGCAGACTACAGCAAGAGGCCCAACGTCTTCTACCTGCGCACTGCAGACTGGAGAGTGTTCCTCTTCCAAGCACCGTGAGTCTCCTCATCCTCATCTCTACCCTCCTCCGCTGATTTCTTATCTCCACCAAGTCCCCCTCTGATTCCATACAATTAAGAATGTATTTATCTGACCCAATTTTGTGCTCTATATTGGTACCAGATTATTCCTGCCTTCTACAAGGCTGTACTGTACTAAGGCTGTACTACGTTCCCCCAAATCAGTAGTGATTGAGTACAGAGTGGGCAGTGCCCCTGTCATAGAACCCCAGGCTCAGATAGATTATCATTATGTTTTTGTGTCCCTGGAGGACACAGTTGTCTGGTATGTCCTAGATACACACTTTCTTTCAGGGT